>NC_056729.1:1350736956-1351029456 GCF_019279795.1 Protopterus annectens | reverse complement strand
GTGAAATGTGTTTCAGTGAATTGTGTTTTCAGTGAATTGTGCACGATCAAATGTGTTTCAGTCAAATGTGTTTTCAGTGATTAGTCCTAGACCCATATATATATATATATATATATATATATATATATATATATATATATATGTGTGTGTGTGTGTGTGTGTGTGTGTGTGTGAAATCCAGGAAGGAGTTCAGTATTATTGTCTTCAGCATTATGGTCTTCTGTACAGTGGTCCATTCAAACATTGTGGGCTACAGCAGAGAAGGCTAGTAGGCTAGATTGGTTTGTAGTAATGGTTGAGATGGAGAGCCGTGTGGCAAACACAGGAATAGAAGTCCACATAGTGCTAATTAACTCATTCACTCCAGTGGAGCTCAGGAAGTTTCCACTGTAACTTCCAATGGGCGGAGCCTACTCTGGATCCATAGAGGTTATGAAAGAAGTATAAGTGGCAAACCCTTCACCACAAACTATTTTATTGTGGTAGTATTTTTTAGGTTCTAGGTATTAAATGGAATTTTATAAGCCACAGGAACAGTATTATGTTTGTAATATTTTGTAAACAACTTATAATATCTCAGCAGCCACTCAACATACACACATTCTGTCAGTAGCACTTTATTCATCGAAATGAGAGCTTTCATTTGAGGCTATGGAGCTCTGTCTGTGTTACTTGGTTGTTGAGATATTTAGAAAAATGTGAAAATTATATCTATATAAATTAATATGATAAAAAAAAATGATATCTCTTAACCTGCACTAGACAGAGGTCCACTGTTGAGTTTGCTATTGTGTAAGCTTTAGTATGAAATCTTTTAAAACCTTGTACACAGCTTGGTTTTGGAATTATTGATGCAAATATGAACAAGCAATATTTGATGCCTACAGGTATCAGTAGGAGTTAACTGCAGATGCACCTGGAGGTGTCACTCAACTGCTCCAATGAGCATATGGGTAGGTAAGAACAAAGGAACAGCAATGAAAGTGGCATGAAGCAAAATGAAGGACAGAAGGATAAAAAGAAACTGAGAGGGTCCCAAGGAGCAGTAAAGGACAGTAAGGGCAAGCGGCAAGATATAGGACTTGGTTGGTGAGGTGGGTCAAAGCCACATGGAGAGAGGATGGCTCCAGCAGAAGGCAGGAATCATCAGGAATGCAAAGTAAAGGCTGATGGAAACATAAAAGAGAAAAAATAAGGACAGAGTCACATTCAGAGAGATGCAGATGGAACCAGGAGCAGAAGAAAAAATGCAAAATAAAAATGCCAATAACATAAATAATAAATAATAAATACATTGTTGAAAACAATGAAAACAGACAGAGACTGTAAGAAGGAAGGACTTCTTATACAGTCAAAAAGAGAATATCAGGAAAACAATAAAATGAAAGTTGAAAGAGAAGAAGGGGGGGTGAAAAATAAAACTAGAAAGGAATGGGCGGCACAGTGGTGCAGCGGTTAACGTTGTCACCTCACAGCAAGAGGTTCTCCGGTTCGATTCTCGGCTCGGGTGCCTTCTGTGTGGAGTTTGCATGTTCTCCCTGTGTTCATGTGGGTTTCCTCTGGCTACTCTGGTTTCCTCCCACATTCCAAAGACATGCACCTGGAGCATTTCTCCCCGGGCCTCTGCTGAAAACAGGCTCTGTGGAACCTAGTCGGACATTCCCAGTCAGCAAATGTTAAATAAAATAAAAATAAATGAAGGGATAGATGCAGAGTAATGTAATAAATAAAAGAGCTGTTAATAGAATTTTATGAGAACCTGAACAGATAAGCAACATGTATGATTTTGTGAAATCACTCCACTTCAATTATTTAAATGTATTGTTCATCTCACTGTACTCCATAGAGTCAGGATACAAAGTGTCCACCCCTTCCAATCTATCTTGCTCTTTTAAAATTAGTGTCTGTCCACATAGATTGTTATAGCTTAAGTTACCCCCTCTTTCATATCTAACTGTTTAACACACACTGCAACTTTTAGGATTTTGACCCATTTTTTTCAATCTTACCTTTAAAATCTGCAACATCTAGTCCAAGACCACCAATTACTGGAGAGCCCACAGTCTGCCTCTCAGTAGTCATCTTGAGATTAGTGCTTCTGTTTTCTCCTGGTGAAAGAAGGAGCTCAGGGACATTATTCCCTGGAGACTGCTGATCAACAGAGAGCTTAAGAATTGCTTCATAGGTGCAAGCTTGGAATTGGTGCTTATATTTTGCTCCTGGAGAGAAGGAGCATAGCACATTGATTCCTCACTGTTTCTGATCGGACAGTGTCTGTGTTTGACCTTCCTGACTGGTCTCATTGCTATTTAAGGCATCTACTAGGAAGATGCTACAGCAAGCTTACAGACCCTTGCATCATCTTGGACAAGACTGTTGATCACCAAAGAGCCTGTGGTCTGCATCTCATCTTGGGATCAGTGCTACTGTTTTGCTTCTAGTGACAGAAGAAACAAAGGAGCATTGTATCCCAGCAACACGAAGCTCTGGGGAGACCAGCAATAATAGTAGCCAGGCAGTAGCCAATCAGGCAAATACCATCTTTCCATCATTCCTGATAAAAACTAATTATTTCTGTTCAATAAGTGCTGCTTGATTAACTGCTCTCTAACCTGACTTCAAAATATCTCCCTAAATATGTCATCCATAAATCATTAGGATCTACTCCCCTCAAGTGTTTGACAGTGCTGTCCATAGACACAGACACCTTCAGTTGACATTTTTACTATAAAAGCATGCTTGAAATTTCACCAGTACCTAGTTCCATACAGGGCAACTAGTTAGTGACAAAGACTGACCCAGAGTTCCAAACTAGTTAGACACTCCTGGTTTTACTTTATATTCTCACTGCAACTGTCTAATCAATAAAAAGGCCTATTGCCATCGATCTAAACTTTCCCACTATCTTTGTTGCCAGCTTGCTTGATATAGGCATCCTGAGGCAATTTAGAAATTGATTCATGTTTACTGACAACCAGCTAATTCTCAAACAAACTGATATGGTATGTGAGAGATGTATTTACATAATGTCACTGGTGGCAAAGGTCTCACATAAAAGCACTCCTAATGTCAATCAGGTTGTCAGTAGTACACACGCTGGAACCAGCACACACGGCTCAAAGCAGGCACATAGACTCACATATGCTGAGGCACTTAAATGTAACCTTCTTAAATCCCAAAGACCTCTTAGACAAAGTACACATAACAAATAAACATAACAAATACCCACAGCATCCCCAAATGTATTATTTCAAAACAACACCCACATCATCAGATGTAGCCACATCTCATGGGGTCTCTACTTCTAAGACCATAACACAAGCCACCACACAGTTCAACATTCTGGTCATTGGTGACTCCACTGTGAGACACACTGATGTCCTTCTCACCAAGCTGAGTAAGGAGAAAGTCACATCAGGAGCCAGGATCTGCCACATTATGCACATACTCAGGTCAATGGACCAGAAGTACCAGTATGACTTATTCATGGTCCATATGGGTGTAAATTACCTGAAATGTACAATCCTAGACTGTATGAAGAGAGACATCATGGAGCTCTCAGAATATGGCATGATCCTAGCACTGAGCAGCATTTTACCTTCTCCAAGGATGATGGCACAATACAAACAGAAGATGACTGAATCACTGAAACATGATTTAAAGCTGCCAAGAGCACACTGGCAGTGCAAGGCTGTAATGCCTTCAGCACATTTAGAACAGCTACTACATAGACAGGGACTAAAGGTGAAGGTGTCTCAATTTACATTAAAAATAAATATACCTTAAGGCTAGTCAAACAGGACAATGCTTTTCCACATTCACATCACCGTAGGCAAAATTCTATGCCACTTTTTTCCAAGCTATAGGTTCCCTCTGTGAATTAGTTAACCCAGATTTAAACTTGTTGGAAACATTCATCATCCAATCCAATACCATATTCACGGGTGACTTTAATTACCACACTTTTATCTGGCAATCTTGTATGACACTAAATATGCAAGCACAGAGATTCCTGGATTTTGTAAGCACAAACACCTTGGACCAGACTGTCAGTACACTGACCAGGCTTGCAATCATATGATCCTCACTAATATGGGAGGCTACTGCACATCCCGTAGTGCAATGTCTTTTCTGATAATTTCAGAACACAAAGTGGTCTCCTTGGAAGTAAAAACAAACACTGGAACCATATCTAACCCTGGAATGTTCAGGAACTATGCAAAGACTATCTTTTAAATTTAAATTTGCATTTTTCAAGGGCAGGTTATACCTACTTAACCTGGTGGACTACTTTGAGAAGGTCACAGAACAGATGGATGAGAGCAAAACAGTTCACACTACCTACCTTGACCTGGCCAAGGCATGTGGCACAATAACCCACTCCAGCATTGTTGACAAACTCAAGAGGTTAGGTATAAATCCTTATGTCACCCAGTGGATAACCAGCTGGCACAAAGAAAGGACCCAGGAAGTTATAACTGTGGGGTCCACCATTACAATGAGGGCAGTCTCAAGCCAAGTCTCTCGGGGATCAGTGCTAGGACTGCTCTTTTTTGGCATTTACTTTTCTGAAGTCAAGACTAGTGTCAATGGCATCTGGATGACTAAATTTGCAGATGAGTACAAATTAGGAGCAGTCATAGAATCCCCCGCTGACACAAATCTTCTACAGGAATGGCTGACATAGACAAATAGCTGGTGTCAAAGTCATGTTCTAAAACTAAATACCAAGAAATGCATAATACTTTCAGAAAGCAATCCATCCCTGGTAACTATCATATTGACAACACACTCCTTAGAGTTGACCCAGTAGTCAGGGACTTGGGGACACACTTGGGAAAGTACAGGCTAACACAGAAGGTCTTTGGCAAATGAAGTTCTCAGATGATTGCAAACTAGGCGCCATAATTGAAACTCTTAACGATGTGAACATCCTACAAAAGGGCCTCACTGAGACAGAAGCCTGGTGTCAAAGCCATGGCCTCAAGCTCAATGCCAAAAAGTGCATTGTTATCCCCTTTGGTAAAAACTCTGTACCCATGAACTACCACATAGCTGGTAGTCTACTTAACATTGAAAGTGTGATAAGGGACTGTGGGACACAGGTGGATAGTAGTCTCTCCTCACAATAATCACATTGCAACAGTAGTCAGGAAATCCTTCTACATAGCACACCTCATCACAAAAGGTTTCTCATCCAGGAAAAAGGAGGTCATTGTTCCCCTGTACTCGTCACTCATTAGACCCATTATAGAGTACAAAGTCCCTTTTAGTATGTACCTCACAAGACATCTACACCAACTGGAAAGGCTGCAGAAATACCTCACAAAAAGGATTACTGGCCTCAAACAGATGCCCTACGCAGACCGTCTCAAAAAACTCCAGCTTTACTTCGTCGCATATTGCCTACTCAGCGGCAATCTTTGCCTAACATACAAAGCTATGTCAAATCCAGACCTGTTGGACATGCTCCACTTAAAGAAATCCCAATCTCTGCATGCTACACGCTTTAGGGACCTAAACCTTGTCACCACAATAAACAGAACAAGCTGGAGGGATAGATTCCTGTCCCAGAGAATTCCCATACTCTGGAACAAACTACCTATCTATATCAAACAAAGCTCCTCATTAGCACTCTTCAAAAAAATCTTGATGATTGGATGGGAAATAGGAAATTCACTCCGGGGATCTCCTCTGTGACTCTGCTCGACAGGGGCACAGGAAAATAATTTTCTTGGGTGGCTAAAGCCAGGCTACCTTTTTGGCTAGGCTTGTATAGGCCCTAGGGCTGATAGCCTAGTACCTACCTATGAACCTATATAGATAGTAATCTAGCCTTTGACTATCACATGTCTACAGTAGTAAGGAAATCATTCTATGTTGTGCAACTGGTAAACAAAGGTACAGCGTCTAGATCCAAGGAGGTCATTGTTCCACTGTATTCAGCATTCATCAGACCTATCATTGAATACAGTGCCCCCTTTGACATGTACATAACCAGGTACATCCAGCAATTGGAACATCCACAGAAGTTCCTCACTAAAAGAATACAGGTTGAAAGTAACATGTCCTGTGCAGAATGCCTCAAGCTGCCGCTATCCTTGTATTCTGTCTCCTACAGGCTGTTGATAGGAGAACTATGCTTGATACTTGACGTACAAAGCATTGTCAGACCCCACTCTGATGGATCTACATATCTGCACAACAAACAACACCAGAATTACCCATTTTGAAGACTTAAATTTTGTTTGTGATATAAAAAGGACCTGCTGTATAGACAGGTATGTATCCCAGGGACATCCCTTTATCTGCAACAGGCTTCCCATCCATGTGAAGCAGGGTTGCTCCCTAATCCAATTCAAGTGTAACTTGGGCAATTGGATGGGGAATAGAAAATTTATCCCTGGTTTGTCACCTATGCCTCTAATGGACACAAGCAACCTGTAAATGGTTCATCTCCCAGGCTCCTGCTTGTAAATGTTTCATCTTCCATACTCCCGATTACACTTATCTAGGTTACCTAAACTTGTCAAGGATTTGGAATGCATCTCTGGGCTTAAAAAGGCCCTTGTAGTCATTATCCTGGTGCACACCAATGAACTTATGAGCGTACTTGGTTAGTCAAAGGCTTTTGACATTGGCTTTGACATTTGAGAAGTAGATGCCAAAGAAAAGTGGGCCCAGAACTTTTTGGTGGTGGCCTCACTAATTATCACCTCCTGGGTCCTCTCAGTGATCCAATAGCTATCCAGAATGTTATAAAGGGGTTTATGCCTAGTTCAGTAAGAATGCTGGCAATACCTGGGTGGGGTATTTTATCAAATACTTTAGCCAAATCTAGTTAGGCAGTGTACACCATTTTCCTCTTATCCATTGCTTTAGTGACCTTTTCAAAGACGTTCACCAGATTTGGTAAACATGACCTTCCTTTGAAAAAGTCAAACTGAGATGGATCCAGGGTCTGGAGGTCTCCTATATCTTTGTTGATAATTTCCTTAATAATTCTTTCCATCGCTTTGCAAAGAAATCTAGTCAGACCACTGGATCTGCAGTTTCCGGGATCTCTTGGAGCTCCTCCCGTATGAAGGGGGGGGGTTGACTATTGCAGTCTTCCAGTAACATAGCACAAAGACAGTTTTAAAACTATAGTTAAATAGTAACACCAAGGGGTCCTGATACATCATATTTTAGAATATTCAAGAGGCAACATGGGATGTTATTAGGACCCAGTGAGGTAGTGTTCTTGGCTTTAGTGAGTGCATCCGGTACATGCTCTCTAGTTATAGTTGGAAGGGTTAGTTTGATGGTTATTTTTCTCCCGGGAGGATATCTTAACCTTAAAGTTTGCTTTGTTCGACCTAATTAGCTCTCTTAATTGCCTATTTACTTTGATGAGAGAGTCTGTATCTTTATGGGAATTACACTTCCTGATTTTTGCCATAATTATTTTTCTTTTATTGTATATCCTGTTTAATTTGGGATGCCACCAGGGCAGTTTGTTTTTAGGCCTAGTCTGGGCTTACTTATGGTAACATAATAACCTCTATGCAGCCGCTGACATGGCTGGAAAGAGTTTATGAAAGCAATTCAGCATAGGCTACTGTGTTCTGTGGGTTTAGAGGGGCATAGAATTTTGACAATCCATCACTTGATACAAGGTAATTTACTTTGGAATAGTTATTAACTGTTACTGGTTTTAATGGGATTATGGAGTTGATATGGACTTCAAAAGAGATAGCTTTATGGTCAAACCTTACCAGACTGAATGAGTCTTTGGGGAGTGCAGCATTCTCCCATATTTGTAAGCATGAGGTCCAGTATGTTGGAGTGACTAGTGAGTGTATTCACAATTTGGTCAAGGATGTTTGTATTTATGATATCCAGGAATTTATGTGCATGTAGATTTGAGGCCATGTAGGATTCCCAGTCTGTAGAGGGGTAGTTAAAGTCTCGCATGAATAGGAATTTAGGTTGAATGGTAGGTGTCTACAGAAGGTCCAAGTATGCGTTTTGAGCTTCTTGGGACATGGAGGGTGACCTCTACCTGTTTAGGATATGGTACAGGATTTTGTCTATGGTGATCTGCACATGGAGGAATTCTAGTGCGTCATCCTATTTAACCACCCTGGAAGTATGCTTATTATTGATGTATATTGAGATGTGTCTTACTTTAGCCCTTGTCTGTGCAGCTGCTGGTTTAAAGGTGTGGAAGGTGCTGAAACCTTGCACTGCTTGGATACTTTCTGCTGCTTTAAACCATGTCTCCGTAACTGCACAGAAGTCTATATTCTCAAGTGTGAGGATTGCTTGGAGGGAGTATAGTTTTATGTTTTAAACTGTGTCTCGGTAACTGCACAGAAGTCTATATTCTCAAGTGTTAGGAGGGCTTGGAGGATGTATAGTTTTACTTTTAGGCTCCTGACATTGAGCAGTAACACCTTCAGGTTCAATTGAGCTGATTTTGCTATTTCAGTAGGTTTGTCAATTTGACATTGCCTAAAAAGGCACTATGGAGGTAAATACATTTTAGCCAATGTTTAAAACCCTAGTGGGGAGAGGTGCAGACCATCCTTGGCAAAGCAATGTGGTCTGTTAATCATGTCCTCCCAAGCTGACAAATAATGGATCCCCTTAGATGATACCAGAAAGACAAACAATTGTTGAAATCAATCAATTTTTGCTCATATACTGGGAGGAAGGCAAAGAGGATCCCTGCACAAACCCATGAAGGATAGCCTTGGCAAAACCTACCATGGTTCTGGAAATGACAACCAGCTTGTAGTGTTTAGTAAAGGTGTGCACAGCAGACCAAGTAGCAGCTTCAAGAATGGAACTGATGTCCATACCTTTGAAGAAAGCCCCATAAGAGGCCACTGCCTTCATAGAATGGACCTGAACAGAGGGAGAAAGCTCTTTCTAGTTAAAGGAATATCAAAAGAAAATGGCTTTTGTAATCTAGGAGGAGATATCATGCTTAGAACCCACCAAACCCAATGTCCCAACATGAAAAGAAACAAAAACTTCTTCTTATCTAAATAAAATCTGAGCTGTCTATGAAGATCCAAGATGAATAGAACCTTCTCACTAGCATATTGCAGAGAAAGAGGAAAGGAAGAAAGCTGGATAGACTGATTAAGGAGCAACTCATTGACCACCATGGGCATAAAAGAAGGAACAGCATGCAAAAACATAATTTCCCTATGAAAAAATCAAAAAAAGGGAAACTGCCCTCTTCCAGGTGAAATATCACAAAGAAGAAGAAGCAGCAAACTCAAAAGGAGCTTGGGTAGATTTCTTAAGAACAAAATTAAGGTCCCAAGAAGAAAGGATTGGCTTTCTTGGGTGCCTGATGTGGAGGATGCATTTCAGGAGTTGTTTAACCTCAAAACAAGAGGTCAATGGTGGATTCAAAGACAGACAGACAGAGATTGCTGAGGAGAGCTTTGACAGAAGAGTATGTCAAGCCAGCATGGAGCAGTTCACATAAGTAAGAGAGAACCAAAGGGACCCCCACTGAAAAGGGATCCAGGTGAAGCTTAAGATACCAAATAGAAAATCTCTTCCATTTGGACATATGTGATTTTCTGGTACTGGGTTTCCTGGTCTACTGCAGAACCTTAAGCATTTCCTCAAAAAACTGGTATCGAAAGTGGATTAAAACCCTATCACCCAGCATGTCAGCTGATGTGTGGACAAATGAGGGTAAAGGTGAAACCCCTTGTCTTGTGTGAGAAGATCCATTGGGTGAGGTAACTTGTGATGATTGCCCCTAGCCAGATAAAAGAGGAGGGGGATCCAATGTTGTCTGTGCAAAAAGGGAGTCACCAGCAACATTCTTGGATATCAGGGCACTGGAAACACCAGAGGGTGGCAGTGCTGAGCTACACTAACTGCAGGTACCACTGGAACTTCTTCCTGTGAAGCTTGGCAAAAGCGAGCATGTGATGGTAAGAGGCCATGAACACTAGAGATCTCAGAAATTCCTTGGCAGGCATGAGAGACAGAATAAGTAAAGACTGCAAGTAGGTTGTTAGAGACAGAACCTTGGAAGTAGGCAGAAAAGCCAGCACTGGAACAATTTAAATAATGCAACCCAGAAAAATTTTATCCTGAGAGGGAGACAGGACAGGCTTCTGTAGACTGATGGTGAAATCCAGAATGTGCAAAAGAAATCTGGTAAAGTGCAGGTCCTGAAGGAGCCTAGAAGAAGTGGGAACCTGAAGAAGCATATTGTCCAGATAGGGAAATACTTTGTACTCCTTGAAGCCTGCAGTAGGCTATGACTGGAGCAAGGCACTTGGTGAATACCCTTGGGGCTGTGAAAAGACTAAAAGGCAAAGTAGAGAATTGAAAATGAGAGGAATAAATCGAAATGTAAAAACTTCCTGAATATAGAGTGAATGAGAATCTGAAGCTAGATGTCCTTCAGAGACAAAGAAACCAGAAAGGCCTGAGATAGCAAGAGGGGAAATGGTGCCTGGAAGTAAAGCATCCTGAACATGGGTACCTTGATAAAATATTCAGAAAGGAAAGGTCTAGAACAGACCTTGGATAATTCTCTTTCTTGTGGACTACAAACATACTGGAATAAAATCCTGTACCCTGTAGGATCTCTGGAATGGTTTGAATGGAGCCTTGATCCAGTGCCACCCTGCAGTATCCATGAAAAATGGGGAATTTTGTCTGAAGAAGGTTAGGGAATGCCCAAAATGGGGGAAGAGATTTCCAGGCCATGAAGTTGTCTGGATGAATGATTGACAGAACTCAAGATTCTGAAGTAATCTATTGCAAAATAGAAAGCAACAGAGAAAGTCTGAGAGATAAGCGAACATGGCTGGTGGTAAAGGAAGGCAGAATGTCAGACAGGAGCAGATTTGTCCTAAAAGAAGGCATTTGTGGTTTAGATGTCTGAGTGGGTTTGTCAGAAAAAACACACCTAGGAACTTTCTTACCTTTGGAGGTTGACAAGATTGTCTGCGAATAAAAGTACGTTTATCAGCACAATTCCTTTGAAATTTAGGAATGAGAGAGACAAATATCTGCTTAAGATCCTTCATAACCTTGCATTGGTCTTGTAAGGTCTTAAATAAGTCAGCCACTGCAGTACTAAAAAAGATTGATTATGCAAAAGAGCATCAAGAAGCTTAGCCTTAGTATCATCAGGCAAAGCCTGAAGACGAAGCCAAGAAGCATCACATGACAGTGCCTGAAGCAGCACCCCTGGAGGATGCATCTGCAGTATCATAGCTGCACCTGATGGAGTGACAAGCTACCTGAGAAATGGATTCCACCAAAGAAGGAGCAGTGGACTTAACCTCAGAATCAGGCAGATCAGACAGACCCCCAGTTTGAGACTTAAGGGATAAAATATTCCTGATTGTGTGAGTTTGATAGCTTATGGTACGAAAGGCCAGGGTGGCAGAAGTATAGACCCTGGAAGAAGGCGAAGGTCAGGAAGGCTTATCATCAGAGACAATCGACTACAGCTAGATGGAAAAAGGAGCACATGAGATTTTAAAACCTCAGATACTTTATAATAATGATCAGGCTTCTTAGGGGCATGAGACTGGGAATTAGGTGCCAAGTAAGCAGCCAAAAAAGCATCTATCAGAACAACCAAGACAGGAGGAACATCAGAAGGCTTAGGGAAGTCCATCTGCAACAACTCATATTAGCTTTCCTGGATGTCAGAAACCCAGGAGCAGTCCCACTTAAAATGATCCATCATGCGAACCACTGTATCCCCAAAGGAGAATTCTAATAAAGGGGAGTCAGGACTTAAGGACTCCTTCTCCTCAGAGCCATAATCTAAAGATGATGGTATTTAGAAGGTATTAGCCAAGGAATCCATATCTGTGACTGAGCACTCAGCAGAAGAATCAGGCTCCCTAGACCTTTAAGGGGTAGAACACCAAGGAAGAGCAGGAGCAGAAATGCCTTATGGTTGTATCAAAGTCATCAGGGCATTAAACAACACCTGAGTAAAATCCTGCCACTCCTTTTGAGAATCCTTGGGAGAGGGGTAAATATGCTTAGTCTTCTGTTCTTTCTTAAGGGGGGGGCATTGGTATTAACCATAAGATGCTCAGAACCCTGTTTTGACTCAATCAAGGTACCAGGAACTTCCTAACTAAGATCTGGAGAATGCCCCTAGTTTCGTCAGATATGATCAGCCATGTCATCTGAGGATGTGCACGAGGCTGGTTCCATGCTGGCCTCTGACGGAGTCACAGTAGGGGAATGTTTCATCATGGAACTTATAAACAAAGACATTGGTAATCTCCAAACTCTGGACCCCACCCAGTTCAGGTTTGTAAAAGGCAGATCATGCCTGCTAAACCATCCCCCACTCTGGAATTATAGATAAACTCACTAAACTAGGTATAAATCCCTATGTCACAAGATTGATTGCCAACTGGCTCACTGACAGAACCCACGTTGTGAAAGTAGCAGACTCCAAATCCAACTTCAGACCAGTGACAAGTGGAGTACCACAGGGTTCAGTCCTGGGTCCTCTCCTATTTGGTATCTGCTTTTCTGAAGTACAGACTAACACAGAAGGCCTTTGCTAATGAAGGTCACAGATGACTGCAAACTAGGAGCCATAATCTAAACTCCTAATGATTTGGACATCCTACAAAAGGGCCTCACTGAGTCAGATGCCTGGTGTCAAAGCCATGGCCTCTAGCTCAATGCTAAAAAGTGCATTGTCATCCCTTTTGGTAAAAACTCTGTACCCATGAGCTACCACATAAGTGGTAGTCTACTTAACACCGAAAGTGTTATAAGAGACCTTGGGACACAGGTGGACAGTAGGCTCTCCTTTAATAATCACATCACCACAGTAGTCAGAAAATCCTTCTATGTGGCACACCTCATCACAAAAGGTTTCTCATCCAGGAAAAAAGTGGTCATTGTTCCCCTCTACTCCTCAGTCTTTAGACCCATTAAAGAGTACAGCGTCCCTTTTGGTATGTACCTCACAAGACATCTACACCAACTGGAAAGGCCACAGAAATACCTCACAAAGAGAATTACTGACCTCAAACATCTGCCCTATGCAGACCGTCTCAAGAAACTCCAGCTTTACTCCATTGCATATCACCTACTCAGAGGCGATTTCTGCCTAACATACAAAGCTATGTCAAACATAGACCTGTTAGACATGCTCCACTTAAAGAAATCCCGATCCCTCTGAGCTACATGTTCTAGGGACCTAAACCTTGTCACCACAATAAACAGAACATGCTGGAGGGATAGATTCCTGTCCCAGAGACTTCCCATACTCTGGAACAAACTACCTAACTATATCAAACAAAGCTCCTCATTAGCACTCTTCAAGAAAAATCTTGATGATTGGATAGGAAATATGAAATTTACCCCGGGGATCACCTCTGTGGCTCTGCTAGACAGCGACACAGGAAAATAATTTTCTTGGGTGGCGAAAGCCAGAGTACCTTTTTGGCTAGGCTTATATAGGCCCGAGGGCCAATAGCCTAGTACCTACCTATGAACCTTTACCAGAAAGTCTCTCCCAGACTCTGCTACACTATGCTGTGAGGGAAAGGTTAGTTTGCTTTTTATTTTTTGTATTTTGTATTACTTTATTGCCTTTTTCTATTTTGAATACCTTGTGTTTTACTTGTATTCTGCTTTTAACTGCATATTAAAACTTGAAAAGAGACCACAGCTCTGTCTCTTGTGAGTCAGGCAGAATTTTTTTTCCCCACTCGGTTACTGTTGTGTTCTTAAAAACCACTGTCTTTCTAGTTTCCTGCCCCTTATGTAATTTGACCATATATCTCATTTCCTCTCTGCTTTTACTGGCTTGTGTGAGTAAGCGTAAAATTATCATTTTGTGAAATCACTTCCCTTCAACTATTTAAATTTATTGGCCATCATACTGTATTCCATAGTACCAGAATACAAATGTGATCACCCCCTTTCAATCTGTCTTGCTGTTTTAAAAATAGTGACTCTCCACTAAAACCTAACTTTTTAGACAGGTAAAACTTAAGTTACCTACTTTCACATCTAACTCCTCTAGTGCACACTGCAGTGTTTATGATAAACCATTTTTTTTCATCTTAAATTAAGCATCCCTGTGACTACCACTTGCTCTAAAACCTGCTGGAAAGCACTAGGAAGCCTTAAACTGATACAAGCACTCAACTCTCCTTTTTAATAAGGAGAAATTAATCATAGGCACTAAACAGCCTATAAATGCAAAGTACCTTGCCAAGGTAAGGGGAAACAACTCTTGTACTTTACAAAAAAGAACCAAACCAGGCATGTCCAAGGGTCAGCTTGCGGTGATTTCTCCTGTCCACCTGGTGAATCTGGGCATACTAGGGCAATGCAGCAATTGCCACATGTACACAGACAACCCTCTCCTCCTACCACCCAACACTACAACCTGTGACAGATGCACTTACATAGCCAAACTGGAAGCAAAGCTCTCTCCACCCAAGATTGTGCTAGACAGTCAAGAGGAGAAGGTCAACACCTGCACTACACCTCAAGCAACACATAGCCCTTCTTAACCCACACCACCAACACCCTCACATAGCAACACTAAACTCTCATATATGGAGGCCCTTAACAGTAACCTGCCCAAGCAACAAGGACCTTCGAAGCTGAAACGCAAACAAATACCAGTCTCAACCAAAGTGTCACATAGCTTACAACACCAGTGTGCCAACCAACAATAGCCCCTAAGGCAAGACAACATACCCAACACTTTAGTCATAGGTGACTCTATAGTCAGGCACACTGATATCCCACTAACCCTGCTGAAGAAGGAGAAAATTACAGTCAGCAACCTGTCGGGTGCCAGGATCCGCCACATAATGCATGCACTCAAGTCACTCCACATCATGTACAAATATGACTCTGTCATTGTCCATGTTGGAGTAAATGACATGAGACGTACCTCCCTGGACTACATGAAAAGAGACATGGAAGAGCTCTTGGATCATGTGTCCCAAGCAGTTATGACCCTAGCCCTGAGCAGCATCCTGCCTTCACCCAGAATGATACCACAGTATAAGGACAAAATGATTGACTTCAACAATTGTCTAAGCTTCCAGTGTCATTCATAGGGGATCCAGTATCCATCTGCTTGGGACGACATGATCAACAGACCACGATGCTTTGCCAGAGATGGTCTGCATCTGCTGTCGCCCCTGGGATTCAGGTTACTCGCTAAGGCTGTTGCCACCCCTATAATGCCTTTTTTAGGCAAAGTTCAAAGGACAAAACCACCACCGTAACAGGTACAAGCGTGCAAAATCTGAAGGTAATGCTACTCAATGCTAGAAGTTTAAACCTCAAAATGTAGTCTCTCAAGGCACTCCTAAAAATGGAGAACATCGATATCTGTGCAGTAACTGAGACCTGGTTCAAGGCTTCAGAGAGCACCCCTGAAATACCAGGCTATAACTGTTACCACACTTTTCGGCCACCAAACCAGAATGGAAACACTAAAGGTAGAGGAGTCCATATTCACCAAGTATATTCACACCATCAGGCTAGTTGCCCAGCACAAAGCGTCTGAAATTCTCCAGGTGCAACTAACACTAGGTAAGACTGCAATCCAAATTGTAGCTTGCTACAGATCCCCCACCATGCCCAGAGATTGTCACTACACCTTTCTAAGCATACTGGAAAATATTAAGATACAACCAAGCACCCTAATACTGGGTGATTTCAACTACCCTCCCATTAACTGGGAAAACTACTCATGTACCAACACCTTTGCCCAACGGTTCTTGGAATTCATAAATTTCAATGCCCTGAATCAACTAATCCATAGTCCCACCAGGGGCTCCAATAACTTAGACCTGGTCATTACCAACATGGGAAATCAATGCTCCACACCTATGGTCACCCCCTTGTTGGTCAGGTCTGACCATAAACTAATCACCCTTGATATCCACATCTGTACCCCTGTAAGGAAACCTCTGTAAAAAACTTCTCCAAAGCCAACTCCATGCTACTCAAGTCAGAAGTGACAAACTTCACAACACCCATGCAGATGAGAACTGAAAGTTCGACTGCTGAATTCTACACTAAGGCACTGTACAAGCACATCCGCTGTTGCATGAATCGTGCCATCCCAACTAGAACCAAGACACTCTCCTCCAAAAAAAGGAAGCCAATCTGCTGGTCCCCTACCATAAACAAACTTTACAACAAAAGGAAGAAACTGTTGCAGAAAAGAGGAAAATCCCAGGATGCAAAAAACTCCCTTATCGGCCTCAGTAAGAAGCTGAGATTCCTCATAAAATCCTCCAAAGCTAGCTATGAAAATAAAATTACCAAACATTCCAAAGACAATCACAAGGCATTCTACAGCTATATCAAGAATATAAATGGCAATGCTCAGATCTGCTCTGAGCTACAACAGAATGGCATTAAATATACTGATCCCAAGGATCTTGCCAATATCCTGGCAGATCGATTCAGTGCCAACTTCACCCCCTTCTAACCCCGTAAAGGGCCCATCTCAGTACCTAAAGATTGCCAAATTCTGGAAATAATGGCCACACAGGTAAAAACTGCACTCTACAAAGCTAAGAATACAGCATCCATGGGACCAGACAACATGCGGGGCTGTGTACTATATGAACTACAAAATGAACTGACACCACACCTAAGTGTCATGTTTAATTATAGCCTCACCTCAGGCTTCGTGCCCACTGAATGGCACACAGTTACAGTTATCCCACTCCACAAGGGGGGATCCACTTTGGATCCTGGGAACTACTGCCTCATCAGTCTGACAAGCCTGATCTGCAAGGCCATGGAACGTATTATCATGGAACTTATAAACAATGACATTGGCAACCTTCAGACACTGGACCCCACCCAGTTTAGGTTCGTGAAGGGGCAATCTTGTCTCCTGAACCTGATTGACTTCTTCGAATCCATCTCCAGAGCTGTGGATGAGGGTAAGGTGGTCCACACAGCCTATCTGGACCTCACCAAGGCATTCGACACCATCCCCCACTCTGGAATCATTGATAAACTTACTAAACTGGGCATTAATCCCTATGTCACTTGATGGGTTGGCAACTGGCCTACTGACAGAACCCACACTGTAAAAGTAGCCGACTCCAAATCCAGCTCCAGGCAAGTGACAAGTGGAGTACCTCAGGGTTCAGTCCTGGGACCGCTATTTTTTGGCATCTACTTCTCTGAAGTACAGGCCAACACTAAGGGACTCTGGCTAACAAAGTTCGTAGATGACTGCAAACTGGGAGCCATTATTGAATCCCCAAATTATGTGGATATTCTGCAAAAGGGCCTTACAGAAACAGATGCTTGGTGCCAGAGCCATGGGCTCAAGCTCAATGCCAAGAAATGTATAGTTATCCCCTTTGAGAAAAAACATGTACCCATGAATTACCACATAGGTGGCAGTACACTAAACACCAAAAGTGTGATAAGAGACTTAGCGACACAGGTGGACAGTGGTCTCACCTTCGATAACCACATCACAACAACAGTCAGGGAATCCTTCTATGTGGCCCACCTCATCACTAAGGGCTTTTCATCCAGAAAAAAGGTCATTGTCCCACTCTACTCATCCCTCATTAGACCCATTATAGAATACAATGCCCCATTTGTTCATAGGTTCATAGGTTCATACTAGGCTACCTGCCCTAAGGCATTTACAAGCCTAGCCAGAGTGTGTTTAGCTTTCGCCACCCATTTTAAAATGAATTTTGTGATGCCCTTTTTCGAGGTTAGAATACTGTGCATCTGTCTAACAGTGACACAGAAGTGATACCCGGAGTAAATCTACGATCTCCCATCCACTCATCAAGATTCCTCTTGAAGAGAGCCAATGAGGGACTCTGCCTAACCTGGACTGGGATTTTATTCCAGAGTGTAGGGAGCCTCTGGGTTATGAATCTGTCCCTCCAGCATGTCCTATTTATTTCAGTGCTGAGGTTCAAGTCTCTCGAGCATGAAGCTCGATGGGATTTGGATTTTCTGAGGTGCAGCATGTCCATTAACTCCGGGTTGGACATGGCTTTATACGTCAGGCACAGATCACCTCTGAACAGGCGGTATGCCACTGAGTAGAGCTGGAGTTTCTTTAACCGGGCAGCATATGGCATCTGTTTGAGCCCTTTGATCCTCTTGGTGAGGTACTTTTGGTGTCTTTCCAGTTGCTGCAGGTGTCTGGTAAGGTACATCCCAAAAGGGGCATTGTACTCAATTATGGGCCTGATGAGGGATGAGTAAAGAGGCACGATGACCTCCTCTGATCTAGATGTGAATCCCTTCATGATTAGGTGGGCTATATAAAATGATTTTCTAACCACTTTGGCCACGTGGTTGTCAAATGAGAGATTGCTATCAACTTGGGTCCCCAGGTCCCTAATTACTTCTTCTGTACTTAATGGATTACCATCTATGTGGTAATTTGTGGGCACTTTGTTTTTGCTGAAGGGGATGACTATACACTTTTTGGCGTTTAGCTTGAGGCCATGGCTCTGGCACCAGTTGTCTGTTTCTATGAGGCCCTTTTGTAGGATGCTTGTGTCGGCTGGAGAGTCAATTATGGTGCCCAGTTTGCAGTCATCTGTGAACTTGGTCAGCCACAGTCCTTCCATGTTGGCCTGTACCTCCGAGAAATATATATCGAGCAAGCGAGGTCGCAGGACTGAGCCTTGTGGGATGCCACTTGTAACTGGTTTGGAGTTTGACATGGCTCCAGCAATTCTAACCATGTGGGTTCTATCCTTGAGCAAATTTGCAACCCATCTAGTGACATAGGGGTTTATATTTAAGCTGGTGAGCTTATCTATAATGCCCGAGTGGGGTATTGTATCGAAGGCTTTTGCGAGGTCCAGGTAGGCTGTGTGGACCACCTTCCCCTCGTCAATGGCCTTGGTGACTGTTTCAAAGAAATCAACCAGGTTTAAGAGGCAGGATCTGCCCTTAACAAAGCTGAACTGGGTAGGATCCAGTGTCTGTAGGTCCCCAATATCCTTATTTATGAGGTCCATGATAATCCTTTCCATAGCTTTGCAGACCAAGCTAGTCAGGCTTACGGGGCGATAGTTTCCAGGATCCGTTGAGGCACCACGTTTGTGGAGAGGGACCACTGTTGCTGTACGCCACTCTTTGGGTACATATCCTGTAGTCCATAGCATTTGTAGTAAGGCTGAGACTGAACAGTAGTTTTATGTTTGGGTTTAGTTCTTCTTGGAGTTCATGTAGGACGCAACCCAGGACACTGTTATGTACCTCTCAAGACATCTGCAACAACTGGAATGGCTGCAGAAATACCTCACTAAAAGCATCACAGGCCTAAAGCTGGTGCTCTATGCTGACCATCTAAAAACTCCATCTGTACTCTGCCGCATATTGTCTACTCAGAGGAGATCTCTGCTTAACATACAAGGCCATGTCAAACCCAGAACTGTTGGACATGCTACTCTTAAAGAAATCTCTATCCCTCAGAGCCCCACACTCCAGGGATCTAAACCTTGTCATCACAATGAACAAAACATGCTGGAGGGATAGGTTCCTGACCCAGAGAGTCCCCAGACTCTGGAATAGACTGCCCATACATGTCAAGCAGAGCACCTCTTTGGCCCTCTTCAAAAGGAACCATGACAATTGGATGGGAGATAGGAAATTCACCCCGGGTTCATGTCAGTCGCCCTGCTAGACAGGGGTTCAGGGAAGTAAATATTGTGGGAAGAAATAGTCAGGGAATTGTTATGAGTAGGCTTGTATAGGCCCTAGGGCCAATAGCCTAGTACCAACCTATGAACTGATATCAGTACTGGTCAGTCTTCAGGGTTATCATCCATCTTGAGAGAGAGATGTTTGGTGGTGGCTGGATAGCAACAGCATCAGACTTTGATTTCTTGACCTTTTTCTTAAGCAGTGGCTGTACCCTGGGGTGGGTGGATTCAGCCATGGTAACCTAGACCAACAAATTGAGATGATGTTTCTCAAGATAAGTGGAAAGGGAAGACAAATGGCTGCAAGGTGTCTTCGGCACAAACACCTGACAGATAGAGCACTGAGTGTGGTCGTGAGAAACACCTAGACAAAAATAACTCTTGTCATGACAATCCTTATAGGGAATCTGTATCCCTCACTCACATTTCCCATTCTTGGATGACATGAACTCTGAAAGTACAATGTAAAACAAAAGGAACCCAATGGGGTACTTATATGAAAAAGGTTTGATATAACCAGCACAGCGAAGATTGTTCAGGCCGACATTCAGCTATAGCGTTCAGACTGGTAGCAAAGGAGTTCTGGGCCTGGAGCATCCTTATATCACCTTTATGCCTTACACTGATACAGGCACTTACATGTGATGTGTGAAACTGGTAAGAGAGATAAAAGCTTTGGTATACTAGTCAGACATAGCGCTATCCTTGGCAGGCGAAACCATAGTTTATGAATACTGCAACAGTGATATGGAAGGGCATGTTGAGTTGCTTTGCATAATTCTACAGTTACCAATGACACAAAAAAGTAAAAGAGTGTCCAAGAGGTTTTGACACTGATTTAGAATAGCAGGAATTGAAAGACTTTACAATTAAAGGCTGTCATGAAAAAAAAAATGTTTGCTTTTCTTTTCAGAGAAAAAATAAGTTGGTTTTAGGCCTTTCAGTTCAAATCTGACAATCTTGTAGTCCCCTCTCATCTTGGAATGCCTGAGAAAATACATAGATCAGGTCTGAGGATAATGAAGTGCAAAGAGATAAAAAAAAAGTATAAGATATTGGCTACAAATGTTGAAACAAAACCAGTAGTACAGAGTTGTACCATCTGTAATGCATATCATAACAATAACCCTAAAGAAAAGGCACTAATATACCTCACACCAGAACACCCATGGAGTTGTGTAGGCACTGATCTTTTCTAGTTGAAAGATGCCATGTTTCTCATTTATGTAGATAATTAGGTTCCATAAAATAATCATACTGGCAGACACAACGATGTCATGTGTGATTGGTGCATTAAAATCTATATTCTTGAGTCAAGCAATATTTTATTGTTATATTTGACAATGAATACTTGTGCATTAGTCGAAATTCAGACATATAATTCTCAATTCACACTATCGGTAGTCCAATGGACATGTGGAAAGAACTATCCAAACAGTGACAAATCTCATGATGATAACTTACTGCAGTATCTATGAGGACTGTCATCTCACAGTTTTGGAATATACAAATACCCTCTTGCATGGAGGCAGTCCCTCACCAGCTCATCTCTTAATGGACTGAAGGGTGAAAACCAATTATCTACTTCTCCTGCATTTCTAATACCTGAGAATCAACATAACACACAGGGGTGGCTCGTGCTATAGGACTGCAGCCCTCCCACCTGTAGAAAGAAGGAAGAAAAGAAGATAAAAAAAAATTGCGAGTCCCGGAACTCCACGCATGCATGCTTGGTAGTCACAGAACTACAGACTGCTGTGTTAGGCAGTCCGGATAGAGGAAAAAGGCATCTCTGCCCTGTGTGTAGATTTAGCTGCTGAGGCACAGTGTGTGTGTGTGTGTGTGTGTGTGTGTGTGTGTGTGTGTGTGTGTGTGTGTGTGTGTGTGTGTGTAGATTTAGCTGCTGAGGTACAGTGTGTGTGTGTAGATTTAGCTGCTGAGGTACAGTGTGCGTGTATGCGTGTGTGTGTGTGTGTGTGTGTGTGTGTGTAGATTTAGCTGCTGAGGTACAGTGTGTGTGTGTGTAGATTTAGCTGCTGAGGTACAGTGTGTGTGTGTGTGTGTGTGTGTGTGTGTGTGTGTGTGTGTGTGTGTGTGTGTGTGTGTGTGTGTGTGTAGATTTAGCTGCTGAAGTACAATGTGTGTAGATTTAGCTGCTGAGGTACAGTGTGTGTAGATTTAGCTGCTGAGGTTTGCAGATTTTTGCCTCATATTTGTTCTGTTCCTCATAAAATCTGTGGTTTCTGATTCTTCATTTTTCCTTGCAAAGTCAGTAGTGCAGTAGTGCACTGGTAACATTGTTGCCTGACAGCTACATGTTCTCTGGTTTGATTCTTGGATGGGGTGCCTTCTGTGTGGAGTCTGCATGTCCTCCCATCTTACAAAGACATGTGTCTGGAGTGTTTCTCCCTGCTCTGCTGAAAATTGGCTTTTGTTTCAAGTAAGACTAGTTTCCTGGTTGACAAATGTTTAAAAATAAAAGGCATTTGAATTTCAGACTTCATATTCTTCAGAACGTACATGGTAACACAAAACCTTTTATTCTAGCAATTTTCTAAGTTTATAACATGGATATTTGAAATTTGTCCCTATTTTTGGGACTGTATTTCCCCATTATTGGCTTCGTCCAGGTATTTTATGTTAAGGTTAAGAGCTATGGTAAGAACTGAATTCACTGAATATATTTGGGGGCTGTATTCCCCCATTATTGGCTTTGTCCACATGTTTTTTTGCTAAGAGGTTGAGAGCTATGGTGAGAACTGAATTCACTGAATATGTTTGGGGGCTATATTCCCCCATTATTGGCTTTGTTTAGGTGTTTTGTGCTAAGAGGTTGACAGCTATGGTGAGAACTGAATTCACTAAATGGTAGCCATTTAAGTTTCAGTCTTCCTCTTTTTCATAAAACAGCTGATTTGGCATAGTGGTATGTTGCTCTGACTGTTTTGCACAGGGTCCCCTGGGTTCAAGACTTGCCAGTAAAATGTATGGTGGTAACACAACATTTTATTCTAGCAACTTTCCAACATTATACAAGCAATGTTTAAAATGTGTCCCTGGTTTTTGGGCTTTTGCCCCCCCCAATAAATTTCGGCTTTTTCCAGATTTCTTGTGCTGCAAAGTTCAGAGATACAGCTGAGTGTCGAGTAAATTTTACAAGGAGAGCTGTAGGGGAACAAACGTTTAGTGCTGCTTATGCTGAGTTGGCTTGCATTGTTAATAGCACAACAGGTAATGTACTTGCTTTTGATGCAGAAGGCTGTGGGTTCTACTCCAAGAGTAGATAGATGCATTGCTGATACTGTACTGTGTTGTAAAGGGGGTGGATGCTGCAGTCCTTTTTGGCAAATATACCTAGTAACTATGAACCTGTTATCAGTTTGCCATCCATTCCCTATTGCAATATTACTAGCTTATAATTTTTTAATGCAACATAGGCAATTTATTCCTCAAGGGCAACAGGCACTTTATTTGTACATGAAACAATGAGATATAAAGTAATTTGCTATCAGCAACCTCTTCATTAGTTACAGATTTCTTTAATGTGGAATTATTTACATGACTTTTACTTATTCAGAGATTGTGCATATTTACTGATACTGGTGGACTGTAGAAGTTTGAGTAGACTTTTATGATGGAAATTTTCTAAACTGGGCAGTCTTGTCATCGGTACATGCATTTTGTTTCATTGTTTACTGGAAAAATGTTCAAAACAATAAATTTAAAATGCCCTCTAACAACTGTACTGTATTGTACAAGGAACATAATTTAATACAATCAGGAAGTTGTATCAAAGAGCATGTGTATGTTTCCTGTTCAAGGGGTCTATGATTTGAAAAAGGCCCAAAGTTAATCTTTATCTGCCACTGTCAAAAAGTATTTCTTTGAATGTGGGTTTCAGTGCTGTTTCAATGCATGTGGGTTTAAAGGGCAGAGAAGTTTTAATGCTAAGTCTATTTTCATTGTGAGACTGCATTGCTTTGTTTAGCAGATATCTATTAGGGTTTGTGCTGTAAAATGCAAAATAAAACTTTCAATTGAAATCCAAATCATTGCAGAAGTAAAGCAGTATGCACATTACAGAGTTTATGGTAAAGACAGCCCTGGCTGAACTATACCTCTCAAGTGTCCAGATTTTTGCAGAATGAATAGATATTTGCTTCTTATTTTTGGTTTGTTCCTCATAAAATTTGTGGTTTCTGGCAAATTGTTGTCAGGCAGCAGGTCTTTTTTAGATAAGAAACATTTTTACACGTGGGGGTATCACAGAGATTGCTACTTTCAGCATGTTACTTGGTAATTTTATAAAGCTGAATATAAATTATAATTAGAACTGCGGTGCAAGGAGAAGTGGTTTGAGTTGAGTGCTGCTTGTTTTTTTTATACTTGATTTTCACTGGCATTCCAGTAATGTATTTAAAAAATAATTAATTTTTTCATGCCTCACAACCTGTGTTTCCATCTAGAATAGATATTAAGAAAGTTGTCATGTAGCCAATGCATTGAAATATTTTTTCTTCTACACTTAATTTTGTCTTGATTGAATTCTCGTAATGACTGTTTGGCACCCAGAGCAGTGTATTTAATTGAAGTTCCAGTTGTTGTGGTTTTGAGAATAGCCCCACCCCTTTCTAGTTGACCACACCCATCCCCATTGGCCCTACCCATTCAGCTGTCTCCTGCAGCCCCCCCCCCCTTTAATTTCAAGTCACCAGCCACCACTGATAACACATGCAAATCACTTTGAAAATTGCCTGAAAATGGCATTTAATCAAGAGAGGTGGTGGCAGGTGACATGACACCCCAACCTCATATAGAAAATGGGAGAAATTGGATAGAACTAAGCAGAGACAAAAATACTATTATAATAGAAGATGCAATACTCTACCAGATTTAACAACTGGAAATGTTCAGTCTGAAGAACCTGAATTATTTGCCAAATCACCCAAATCAAGATCTTATGTAGTCTGTGGGGAAGATAGAAATCTATACAGAAGTTGTGTACATCTGTACAAGACAAATCCAAAAACTTGAAGTTCCAGAAAGATGAGCTGACATAAGTGTCACAACCATTTTTGTATCAAGATAGACAGAGGGAATATTGATGGTGAAGAGATGCAGAGAGATACTCCTGTGGCTGTGTTTCCAAGTGAAGCTATAATAGAAGAAAAACTATACCAGCTGAAAGATCAGATGTCCTGTTAAATACTTCATATATGGGAGACTATTTAAACCCAGCAGCTGTAAGGACTATATGTGAGTTAGTCATGAATTCCTGGACTCAAAGTCATATTTATTGTAGTGTCACTTTGAAACAGAACAATTATTATTGCTATAAAGTGCCCATTAAGTGGTTTACTCATATATTGACTTTTTAATATCAGTGTAATGTATGGATGTATGAGTATACAGATATTTTGTTTTTTAATATTGGATGACAAATGTGTGGTACCTAGTTTTAATGTTACCCTACAGTGATTTGCATGTCCTGTAGTACAATTCTTGAGAAGTCTCAGTAGGAATGCACACCTTAGTGAGATTAGACCATAAAGTCACACCGGAGCATCCTTCACATTGAACCTAGATTATTGGACTGGTAACCGTTAACTTATTCCAGGAATGACCTGCTTTGCTCATGAGAAGAGGGTACAGCAGGAAGATGGGTTTTGGCAAGGTATAAATGTCATGTGACTCAGTTGTCTTGTATTTCATACTATGATCTTTCACATCCTGAGTATATCTGTAAGGTTGTTCGCCTTTCTGACTTGACACCTAGTAAGTGGGTTTTGTGCATAAAAAGGCAAACTTTGAAAATTGCCTAAGCATGCCATTTCAAATGTTCTGTTTCATCAGAAATTACATATGTTGGTGTTTTATTAGAGCTACTATTACTTTGATGAATATACAGTTTCTCTTACTGACTGATGCTTTTAATTTCTCCAAATCTTTTGGATTTCTAATACCATGATAGGAATGGACTCCATTCCTAAGTCAAAGTATGATTAATGTTTATGAAATTAGTATTGTTTCAATCGGGTCTACTGTATATCCTCGAAACAAGAAAAATCCGAATCACGTGACACAAAGAGCAAACCACGGATATGTTGAATGTACTAAAGCGTGAAAATGTGAACCTTGAATCGTCATAGTCGGCCAACCCACCACCCGCAATACACTACCTACCCAAACACAATAAAAAAACATACATACACTAACCAAATCCCTACTTCTAACCCTGAAATAAAGCACCAAAATCCTACTCCTAACCCTACACTAACCCCACACACAACTGTCTATGCACTATCCTTAACACCTCCCTAACCCTAAGGTCCATAACTACCGCACACTTCATCTACGGCTCTATGGAGCTATACCCAAACAAA
Source organism: Protopterus annectens (assembly GCF_019279795.1). Classification (NCBI taxonomy): domain Eukaryota; kingdom Metazoa; phylum Chordata; order Ceratodontiformes; family Protopteridae; genus Protopterus; species Protopterus annectens. The sequence continues at coordinate 1,351,003,364 of NC_056729.1, read as the reverse complement.
CTAAATATTCCAAACACATACACTTAAAACCCTACACTAAACCTTACATACATTACCTACACAAAACCTTACATACACTACCTACCTATGCACTTACCTTAACCCCTCCTAACCCTAAGGTCCGTAACTATCGCACACTTACCTTACAGAGCTATACCTCAGATGGGCCAACTATGTGATTTCGATACTTCCTTTCACGGTTTCGTTCGTTTGATGTATTCGCGGTTCATTCTTTCTGTGTCGCGCCATTCAGATTCGGGTTTTACTGCTTTCAAGAGCTTAAAGTAGAACTGTTTCAATCTTTGATGTCAGCCAAAAGTGCTCTTCACAGCACCTGCAGTGTGCCAGTAATGACTCCTTCTGCAATTCATATGGGGTTACATGGATTGGTAATATATCCAAGCACAATTGTAGAGACTTTCTTATAAGACCCAATGATCCTACTACTATTGGGACTATTTGGTTGCTCTTGTTTCTGCCTGCAAATCCTAATATTTTATGACTTTGTGTCTCTTTGTACAAAAGACACTGTAGTCACTGGGTGTGGCAATTTCAATGATCAATGCTACTTTTGTCTTCTTTTCATGGACCACCATATCCAGTTTTCTAGCATCTATCTTTGAACTGTTGGTAATGGATGATCTTTCTGGCTGTTACTGCATCCCATTTCATTTCCTGCACCGTTAAACTTCTTATTCATTCTTTTACTTCTTCTGTCCACTTAGCATCTTTGTTATGTTCCACAGGATCTTCATAGATACTTCTTCAAAATGTATCTATTTCCTCTTTTTTGGCAGTTTTTCAATTCCTTTTACCTTTTTTCCCAATTCTCTATAAAACTTTTTTGGGTCATCAATAAATTGCTTATTTTGTACTTTTCTTTATATTTATCTGTGTATCTTCTAAGTTTTTCTGCCTGTGCTGAAATTTTTAGTTTGTTATTTGCGATCGTGCGATCATGCATGATAGATCCTGGTCTGTGTAATACTGTGCATTGCCTTTATCACATCTATCTTTCTTAGTATTTTGTTGATCTGTTCCCTCTTCTATAGTCTTTTAACAGTGACACTTCTTGTCTTAATTGCTTTATACTTTTCTCTGTTTGATACTTCCATGATGATATTCGATTTCTCTCCTTCCTTTCCCTTACTACCCTGTGTTGTTCTTGTGGTAGAACTTTATCAGTCATTAATTTAGCAGCACAGTAATATATCCTGTTTACTTCTGTTGTATCACATGTATCTCTATGGACAGTCCTAATTACTGCATTTGTTTTATCAGACTTCTGACTTTTGGGGTTTTATTAACCTTCTGCAGTCTATTTTTCTCATTGATCTTAATATATCTATCCATGTCTATTAAATCAAACAACTCTTCTCTTAGCTCATTTTCTTCCAAACCACATCCCTTGTTCTCCATTTCCTGTGGGCATTCTATAGAAAGTTCTATAACATCTTCCTGTGGCACATTCCCTTCAATTCCATCCTGTGCCATCCATTGCCCTGTCATGTGGGAACTCACTGGGCTATCACTCCTCAACATTGACTGCATCAGAGTTTCCACAGTTTCCTGTTCCTTTCCTTGCTGTCCAGCTTCAAGTGAACATTTATACTGTTTTTCTGTGGAAGGCTCCAAAATATCTTGATATGGCACCTGATCAGTTGCTTCCTGTTCCACTGGTTTCCTCTTAATTTGGATATCCATTGCTCTATCCTGTTGTGGTGCTTTCTGCATTCGATTTTCTACACTGAATCCTTCACTATGCAGCTACTCCACAACCTCAGTTTCTATTTATTTAATTTATCCATTACTAATCTTTTCTACTTTTCCTCTTTGTCTTATTTTTTTTTTTATTGTATAGTTTTCCATGTCTGGATTCCTTTGCCTCTATTTGTCTTCAAATATTTTTGGTGCTGCTCTTTTTGTATTAGTTAGTTTTGCTTTTCCTTTGCAAAAATATTATACCAAATGAAATCTCTTTTTCTTTTCCATGTCCATATTTCTTCTTCAGATATTCTCCTGATCTTCCTGTTTCTCCTTACTTTGAGGACTCACTATCTGCTCTCTTACTGGAGTGTGATTTACTGAAGGCAGTGTCAGCATATTACTGGGTAATTCTCAGACGTATTTGAAAGAACACAGCGATTTTGTAATCAGCAAAGAGTGCACTTCTGAAAGAAGACAGGCTGTATGGTGATGCCATTTAATGAATGAAAGCAAGACTACTCGAGAACTCTATCTCGTAATATTGATTGCTGTGCGCAGACATAGGAGGGTCAGTACAGTACTGCTAGTATTTCAGCAGATATGTCAATTTTACTATACAATTTCTCATTATACTATAAACCACAGTTTATGCTTTTTCAATGACGTGAAGCAGTAAAATAAAATACTGTCATGTTACTGTGCATCCCTTGATAAACACCTATGTGTATTTATCATTTGTTAATCTCTTTTTGTGCAGTTTATGAACTTATTTTGAATGGCACAGTGTTTACAAACTAAACATGTTTAAAGTTATCACTTAATGAAAACATGTTAAATGTTCACTAAAAAAAGATTTTTGAAATAAAAATATATTTACCACAAAAGCAATAGCATTCTCCTTCAGATCAGGCAAAGGACAGCCAAAATAAATTGCTATTTGAATGTACTGCCCTCTGCTGAACATTACATAGTATAACATTTCAGCATACAGGTAAACAACAAATGCCTGCTCAGAAAAATAACCCAGGTATTAATCTAAACAGCTAGGGTCACATTGTTCTTAAATATAAACAATGGTGTGTAGTTAACCTTGTAGTTACTAATTTACATTTCAAATTATCACAAACGCCCTGAATCAGCTGCCTATTCCAAGTAAGATGTTTGCATAGATGAAGTGCACAAGAATTGGTAACAAAAAATAATTACATCAGATTATATTAGGATGTCAGACTTTGTAAAACACAATCTACATTCATGCTATGGAATTCATCAAAGTTACACCATAGCCAGTCATGCTTGGGAATGAGGTTAACTTTATATACTGCTTCAGGTCTTCCTTTTGGACAAAGTGAAAAGCACACACAGCTTATTTTAACAGCAGTGGCATGACCTTAATTGAGAAGCATAATTAACATCAGTACTCTTCAGCTAGCTTGGCTTTACAGGAATCTTGGAATTCTGTAGAGCTAAGGGAGGGACAACAAATGTTAGTCCCCTCTGATTATTAATAGATATTACTAGGGGACAGCTATACAGTAAATGCTGCATGGATATTCTTAGCTTCTGTACTGAAACATGAGAGTTAATTTTGATGGTATTAACAAAATATGGAACCTTACACGAACTAAGGAATACTACACTTGGTATAGGTTCACTGACAGGATGCAGCTTGGAAGTGGATGACACAATGGTAAGGAGGAGGCTAGACATCCTGTGTATTCAGAAGACAAGATGGATGGACAGTGCAGCAAAGCCACTTGGCTTGAGATCGTGATACTACTACTGCTACTACTCAGGTGGAGGACAAACTACAAATGCTGTAGATATTGTGGTGAGGGAGACACTTCAAAAGACAATGAAGGGTGTCCACATGTATGGGGCAACATGAATAAAAGAGACTATTCTACATTTATGTCTGGTAAATGGCTTTATGGCGGACAACACATGTATCAGCAAGCCAGAGAGACAGTCACAAGTTCATATATAAGAGTGGACAACATGCAAGCAGGTAGACTTTCTCTGAGTAAGTAATGGGCAGGGGGTAAAATCAGCAGTTACAAAGTCATTTCCAGTTAAACAGTTGACCCCCAGTATAAATCACTAGTAGCCACAATCAGTTGAAAACAGTGGTCAGATACTGCTGTAAGATCAGCAGAAACTAGGCTGAAGACATGGAGGCTGTCTGGAGTGAAAGCAAAAGAGCTCAAGAAAATATTCAGGGATCTAGCACCTCAGGAAAAAGATGAAATAGGTGAAGATGAAGAATAATTTCAATGTCTAAAAACACCATGTGTGAGTAATATAAAACAGATATGTTTCCAAGTCAGGTATGGAAATAAGGTATATAAGAAAAGTTGGTTGTAGAATACAGAAGTCCTGAAAGTCATCAAAAGAAAGAAGGAGTGTAGGAAAAAGTGGAAGATATAAATGATGGACCAGATTAAGAAGGAGTACTGGCTGGCTAGCAATGAAACTAGGACAGTGAGATCACCATAGCAAAGAACAAGCTATCAGAGGCACTGTACCAGCTTCTGGAAAGTTGCTCAGCAGAGGGAACCAAAAACTCTATCTGTAAGGGAAAGACAGAAAAATAAAGAAGATAGTCATTAGACACCCTTTATAAGGGATGCCAGCAAACAGGCCATCAAAGGCAGATGGAAGGAGTACTTCCAGTAGCTTTTGAATTAATAAAATCCCTAAGAAGATATATTGTTGCTGACACAGCCAAGAATGAAACAGGCAGAACAGCCCTCCCATAAGAAGTAAGGACATCTCTAAATTAAGTCAGTGGGTGAGTTGAGGGTGAAATGAATCTTGAACATACTCATAGAGGTATGGAGAGAGAAGTCTATCCCAAGTGATTGGAAATGAAGTATTTCAGTACTAGTGTACAAGAACTCCTGTCACGGATTGATAAACAGATAAGTAGAGCAGTAGAAAGTAAAATGGGAGATAAGAGGTCCAGATTCAGTCAGGATGCAAAACAACTGACCTGATGTTTGCAGTGAGACAGATAGTTGAAAAGAAACTAGAAACGTAGAAGGAGTCCAACTGGGCATTCCTAGACTTGGAGAAACCATATGACAAGATCCCAAGAAAGCTGATTTGGATAGTCCTGTGATGGTTCAGACTCAGCGACACAAGTACAAACGGTGCTTGGACTCAGGGGGTTTCCAGTGGGAGTGGGCACATATCAGGGTTCAGCCCACTGCTGTTCATACTAATGATAAACTACATCACCAAATAGTTCAAAGAAGACAGATCAACAAAGCTGCTTTATACAAATGATGTTCATAGGTTCATAGGTTGGTACTAGGCTATCGGCCCTAGGGCCTATACAAGCATAGCCATAACAATTCCCTGGCTATTTCTTCCCACACTATTTACTTCCCTGGACCTCTGTCTAGCAGGGCGACTGACGTGATCCCTGGGGTGAATTTCCTTTCTCCCATCCAATCATCAAGGTTCCCTTTGAAGAGGGCCAAAGAGGCACTCCGCTTGACATGTATGGGCAGTCTATTCCAGAGTATGGGGAGTCTCTGGGTCAGGAACCTATCCCTCCAGCATGTTTTGTTTATTGTGATGACAAGGTTTAGATCCCTGGAGTGTGTGACTCTGAGGGATTGAGATTTCTTTAAGTGTAGCATGTCCAACAGCTCCGGGTTTGACATGGTGTTGTATGTTAAGCAGAGATCGCTTCGGAGTAGACGATATGTGACAGAGTATAGCTGGAGTTTTTTAAGGCAGTCAGCATAGGGCATCTGCTTTAGACCTGTGATTCTTTTAGTGAGGTATTTCTGTGGCCCTTCCAGTTGTTGCAGATGTCTTGAGAGGTACATACCAAATGGGGCATTGTATTCTAGAATGGGTATAATGAGGGATGAGTACAGTGGGACAATGACCTCCTATTTTTTGGATGAAAAGCCCTTAGTGATGAGGTGTGCCACATAGAAGAATTTCCTGACTGTTGTGGCGATATGGTTATTGAAGGTGAGACCACTGTCCACATGTGTCCCTAAGTCTCTTATCACACTTTCGGTGTTTAGTGTACTGCCACCTATGTGGTAATTCACGGGTACATGTTTTTTCCCAAAGGGGATAACTATACATTTCTTGGCAGTGAGCTTGAGCCCATGGCTCTGGCACCAAGCATCTGTTTTTGTAAGGCCCTTTTGTAGAGTATCGACATCATTTGGGGATTCAATAATGGCTCCCAGTTTGCAGTCATCTGAGAACTTTATTAGCCAGAGTCCCTTAGTGTTGGTGTGTACTTCAGAAAAGTAGATGCCAAACAAGAGACGTCCCAGGACTGAACCCTGAGGTACTCCACTTGACACTTGTCTGGAGTTGGATTTGAAGTCAGCTACTTTTACAGTGTGGGTTCTGTCAGTAAGCCAGTTGGCAACCCCTCGAGTGATGTAGGGATTAATGCCCAGCTTAGTAAGTTTATCTATGATTCCAGAGTGGGGGGTGGTGTCAAAGGCCTTGGCAAGGTCCAGATAGGCTATGTGGACTACCTTAACCTCGTCCATGGCTCTGGAGACTGATTCAAAGAAGCCAATCAGGTTCAGGAGACAAGATCGGCCCTTCACAAACCCAAACTGGGTGGTGTCCAGTGTTTTAAGTTTGCCATTGTCTTTGTTTATAAGTTCCATGATAATATGTTCCATGGCCTTGCAGATCAGGCTCGTCAGACTGATGGGGTGGTAGTTCCCGGGATCCAAGGTGGATTCCCCCCTTGTAGAGTGGGATAACTGTAGCTGTGTGCCACTCAGTGGTCATGAAGTTTGAGGTGAGGGTATGATTAAACATGAAACATAGGTGAGGTGCCAGTTCATTTTGTAGTTCATGTAGTACACAGCCCGGGATGTCATCTGGTCCCATGGATGCTGTATTCCTAGCTTTGGAGAGTGCGTTTTTTTCTTGTGTGGCCGTTATTACCAGAATTTGGCAATCTTCCGGTATTGAGATGGGCCATTTAGGGGTTGAGAGGGGGGTGAAACTGGCACTGAATTGATCTGCCAGGATATTGGCAATATCCTTGGGATCAGTATATTTAATGCCATTCTGTTATAGCTCAGAGCAGATCTGAGCATTGCCATTTAGATTCTTGACATAGTTATAGAATGCCTTGTGGTTGTCTTTGGAATCTTTGGCAATTTTATTTTCGTAACTAGCTTTGGAGGATTTTATGAGGGATCTCAGCTTCTTACTGAGGCTGGTAAGGGAGTTTTTTGCATCCTGGGATTTTCCTCTTTTCTGCAACAGTTTCTTCCTTTTGTTGTAAAGTTTGTTTATGGCATGGGACCACCAGATTGGCTTCCTTTTTATGGAGGAGAGCATCTTGGTTCAGTTTGTGATGGCACGATTCATGCATGAGTGGATGTGCTCGTACAGTGCCTTAGTGTAGGACTCAGTAGTCGAACTTTCAGTTCCAATCTGCATGGGTGTCATGAAGTTTGTAATGTCTGACTTAAGTAGCATGAAGTTGGCTTTGGAGAAGTTTTTCATGGAGGTTTCCTTACTGGGGAGTGGGGGTGGGATGTGGATGTCAAAGGTGATTTGCTTCTGGTCAGACCTGACCAATGAGGGGGTGACCACTGGTTTGGAGCATCTATCTCCCATGTTGGTAATGACCAGGTCTAGGATACTGGCTCCCCTGGTGGGACAATGGATTAGTTGATCCAAGACTTTTATGAATTCCAAGAACCATTGGGAAAAGGAGTTGGTACCCGAGTAGTTTTCCCAATTCATGGCAGGGTAGTTGAAATCACCCAGTATTAGGGTGTTTGGTTGTATCTTAATATTTTCCAGTATGTTTAGAAAGGTATAGTGAGAATCTTGGGGCATGGTGGGGGATCTGTAGCAAGCTACAGTTTGGATTGCAGTCTTACCTAGTGTTAGTTGCACCTGGAGAATTTCAGATGCATTGTGTTGGGCAACTAGCCTGGAAGTGTGAATATCCTTGGTGAATATGGACACTCCTCCTCCTTTATTGTTCGGTCTTGGTTTTCTGGCCGAAAAGTGTGGTAAGAATTGTAGCCTGGTATTGCAGGGGTGCTCTCTGGAGCTTTGAACCAGGTCTCAGTTACTGCACAGATATCGATGTTCTCCAATTTTAGGCGTGCCTCGAGAGAGTGCATTTTGAGGTTTAGACTTCTAGCATTGAGTAGCATTACCTTCAGATTTTGTATGCTTGTATCTGTTATGGTGGTGGTTTTACCTTTGAACCTTGCCTTAAAAAGGCACTATAGGGGTGGCAAGAGCTTTAGCCAGTAACCTGAATCCCAGGGGTGACAGGTGCAGACCATCTCTGGCAAAGCATCGTGGTTTGTCGATCATGTCTTCCCAGGCAGACAAATACTGGATCCCCTTTGTCACCAGAAGCTTAGCCAATTGTTGAAGTCAATCATTTTGTTCTTATACTGTGGTGGTATTCTGGTCGAAGGCAGGATGCTACTCAGGGCTAAGGTCATACCTGCCTGGGTACATGATCCAAGAGCTCTTCCATGTCTCTCTTCATGTAGTCCAGGGAGGTACGTCTCAAGTCATTCACTCCAGCATGGACAATGACAGAGTCGTATTTGTACTTGTTGTGGATTGACTTGAGTGCATGCATTATGTGGCGGATCCTGGCACCCGACAGGCAGCTGACTGCAATTTTCTCCTTGTTCAGCCTGGTGAGTGAGGCATCAGTTTGCCTGACTGTAGAGTCACCTATGACTAAAGTGTTGGGTACATTGTCTTGCCTTAGGGGCTGTTGTTGGGTGGCACACTGGTGTTGTGAGCTATGTGTCACTTTGGTTGTGACTGGTGTTTGTTTGCGTTTCGGCTTCGGGGGTCCTTGTTGCTTGGGCAGGTTAATGTTAAGAGCCTCTGCATATGTGAATTTAGTGTTGCTATGTGTGGGTGTTGATGGTGTGGGTTTTGAAGGGCTATGAGTTGCTTGAGATGTAATGCATGTGTTAACCTTCTCCTCTTGACTGTCTAGCACAATCTTGGCCGGAGAGAGCTTAGCTTCCAATCTGGCTATGTAAGTGCATCTCTCGCAGGTTGTAGTGTTGGGTGGTAGGAGGAGAGGATTGTCTGTGTACATGAGGCAGTTGCCGCACTGCCCCAGTATGCCCAGATTCACCAGGTGGACAGGAGAAATCACCGGAAGCTGACCCTTGGACATGCCTGTTTAGGTGCTTTTTTGTAAAGTTTAAGACATTGTTGTAAGGGCCACTATTTATCAAGCCTTGTTGACTGCCTGCAATGTATAGAAACTGAAGTGTTATTGTTTTATCTTGAATGAAATAATATCACTGACATTTACCTTATTGCAATACCATCTTTCATATTATCCCTAATGTGTTGGTCTTTTCCTACAGTATCATTTACTTTTATGAGCATGCTCTGTTTGCACCAATTTTCATAGCATGTCTTACTATTAACAATTATATGTAACAGTAATTTGTATATGCTTGCATCTAATGTAATGATATGTCTTCATATTATTTACACAACACATTTTATTCTGCTTAGTCTGTCAGTAGCAGGTGTTTATAAAAGACAAATCTAAATGAGCTTGTTACTTATTCTTCACTCCTGAGCTTTCTGAAACTGCAGCAGTTGCTCATGTTTTAGTGTAAATGTGACCAACAAAACATGTTTTGCACCCCCACAGCTGACCATTGGTTGCTGCAGGTGCCTCTCCTTGCCCACTAGGTCTAAAGGGCTCTCCTGTCTACTTCTGGGCTTATTTTGCCCCATGCTCATGGCCAGTAAGAAGATCAAGATGTCCTGGTGCAGTTTCATATATATGGGATCCGTACAGATGCTCGACTGCATCTTTCACCGAATCCCAATTTGGTGAGCATACTTGCGCGAAAGTGCTGTTCACTGAAGCAGCACTTTCGCGTAAGTACGCTTGTTGTTCCAGTCATACTACTGTGTTGTAAGGGAAAATTCCCTTTTCCCCACTGTAGTGTGATGTTGGAATGAGAATATTAAAGTAGGGGGTGCAGGGGTTTGCCCCTCATTCAAGTAGATTTTGTGTTTTTTTTTTTTTTTAACATACTTTAAGTGCTTTTTCGATGAAAGCACTTTCGTTAAAGTGTGTTCAGTGGTAATGGATTTGGGCTTTTGATCTTTTGATCAAAAGTCCTAGATCCATATATATATATATATATATATATATATATATATATATATATATATATATATATATATATATATATATATATATATATATATATACATATATATATATAATATATATATATATGTGTGTGTGTGTGTGTGTGTGTATGTATATATATATATATATATATATATATATATATATATATATAGTTTCACTTCATAATCTGGAAATGCTATATATATCTGTGTATATATTTTAATGAATGTTCATTTGATTGAGTCACATCTGAACACCCGAACACAAACTGATTTTCAGCAACACACACACAGTGAATCAGCACTGATGCATAAACACCATTATCAGCAAGTATTGGTGTAATTGGGTGGAGAAGAGTGTCAGGAGTGATTTGTGACAGACGTGTACCAATAAGAGTGAAAGGGAAGGTCTACAAGAGGGTAGTGAGACCAGCTATGTTATATGGGTTGGGAGACGGTAGCATTGACAAAAAGGCCAGTGTCAGAGTTGGATGTGGCAGAGTTAAAGATATTAAGATTTGCACTGGGTGTGACTAGGATGGACAGGATTAGGAATCAGTATATTAGAGGGTCAGCTCAGGTTGGACAGTTTGGAGACAAAGCAAGAGAGGCGAGATTGCGTTGGTTTGGACATGTGCTGAGGAGGGATGCTGGGTATATTGGGAAAAGGATGCTAAGGATGGAGCTGCCCGGTAAGAGGAAAAGAGGAAGGCCTAAGATAAGGTTTATGGATGTGATGAGAGAGGACATGCAGGCGGTTGGTGTGAAAGAGCATGATGCAGAGGACAGGAAGAAATGGAAACAGATGATCCGCTGTGGCGACCCCTAACGGGAACAGCCGAAAGAAGATGATGATTGGTGTATCACCAATCCACACTTACTCTTCCAGATAACTTCCCTAATACCGTCTATGATCAGAATTGGCACCATCACATATTATCTATAGACTCCGCACTTTTCTATCATTGGTGATTAAGTCAGATGAGTTTGACCATTTGTGTTTCAGTAAATTGAGTACTGTTATATTTATTTGTTATGACAGTACATGCAAGAATATTACTAACCTGCCTCGCAATGCAGCCTTTGCAGCCTAGCAGCATGGGCTTGCTGGTTTGCAGCACATTTATCTGCAGCTGTTGGAAGAATAAAGTGATATTTAGCCATTACCTATCCATAGTATACACAAGCTAGGCAGTAGAATGAGTACTTATTGCTGGGGCATCAGCCATCTGCCTGGATTCTTGGATCCACTGGTCCAAGAGCTCACCCCTCCACCACTTCAGGTCAGCATGGTGATGCCTGACCTGCTCACCAGTCTGGGGATACCAGTGGCACTGGTAAGATCACGGGCGAGATTGTCCCAGGCCTCTGCTGTATACTGAGAGCCCTGGTACTGGCCTTGCAGTAGTCTGTCCTCATGGTGTTTTACCAGGGGCCATACCATGAATCTGGACTCCTGGGTGCCCCAACATTGCACTCTAAATCAAGTGCCTTCCCCAACTCCAGCCATTCTGCCTACAGTAGGGAGCTGCAACCAGTTATAGGAATTATTGGTGCCTGTGGGATTTAAATATGCCCGATTTCCCACACATTCCTTAGATTGGATGGTTTTGAAAAGGCTAAGCTATGGGCACACCTGCTTACCTAATGTTGGCATTGCTTAAAGGGGCATACCACTGGACAGATTGAGTTAGCCAGCCTACACATTGCTTACACCACGTAAGCTGACCTGCGCAATACTTAGCATTGCTTAATAACTAATTAGCATTATATTTTCCTTTTGACATTGATTTATTATTTGTTACATGTTATATCTGTGTCTGGTATCTGTGATTCATTTGTACATACACTGTATAGGGTCCTGGGGAATTCAACACTTTATTAAAATAATGCCTCACATCTGGCCTTACTGCAGTACTCCAGTTCACATATTTATGTTATGTAGCAGGTTATACAACATCACACTGTACATTGATTCATTTCACATGTTCACTTTGATTTTCCTATGGTGAGGATTTGTTTGTTGAAACCTCAATCTTATGTACTGCTGTGATGGCTTAGTGGTTAACTACTGTGACTATAATGTACAGGGTCCTGGGTTTGAGCCATGCAGAGGCTGTTTATTTTGTTACTGGGCAGAACATGGGCCGTTGGATACAGAGTGATAAAGGCACTTTAAAGCAGTTGTAAGCGGGTGTGCGTGTGTTTGAGTGGGGCTAAGCACTGCTAACTTCCAGTTACAGTTTCGTATACTCAAACTTCCAGATTGCTTAATCTGTGTAGGCAGTGCCCCCCCCCCCCCGAAAATGCACTCAAACACACTTACTAGTGCTTACATATGCTTATTACTGCTTAGTTGTGCTTAGACCTGCTTACTAGTGCCTTATTCATTATGACACTGATGCTTCACACGTGCATTTCCTGCAGTACTCTAGTTCATAAATATGTGTTATTTAGTGGGTTTTGCAACATAAATATTGGTTATAACGTGCTTTGCCATGTAAAATAGACTGTGCTGCAGTGGGACTCGAACCAGGAATGCCTGCTCGTTAGGCGAATGCTCTGCCCACTACACTATTGCTGTGCTGCTTCATTTGCATATATCTTCCTTGTTATCCTCTTCAGCCTTTTAAGCTGCTTTAACCATAGCTAAGCAATGGGCACACCCGCGCACCTATGGTTAGCTTTAATCAGAATTTAAAAAAAAAATAAAAGTTTTTTTCATTTACTTTTTCTGTAATGTTGCTGTTGTTCACATGGGAAACTGTTGGTGGGGATCTGCGGACACCTATGAGCGATCTAGCTCATTTCTTCCCACTTTCTGCTGTTCTACATTGCAGGGTCATATTTATTCTGAGAGCTCTGCTCTCATACATGCCCCCTGCACTCGTACTCACTCCTTGTAAGCCTAGGAGCTCAAGCAGCGTGCCTTCATTGATATGCATGGCGCGCTGCCATCCTGCTCCTAAACAGGCACTTCCATGCAGGACTAAGCTAGTCCTACATGGAAGATTGGCGAATCCGGGGGTCTGTCTTGCACAATTCTAAATACAAAAAAAAAAAACATTAGATTTCCATGACCAAATGCATTGTCACAACATTTAATCAGGTGAGCAATGTTTACATTTAGTATAGACATCATTTGCTTTTACAGTTTGTACTGGGTTGCAATGGACTAAACAGGGCTTATTTTGCCTTAAGAAAATAAAAAGGTAATGAAGATAATAACCAGCATGTCTTTATCAGGGAATATCCTGCAGTACAAATCTGAGCACATTTTATACCCCAATGATCAAAGTCCAAAGATATCCACAGATGTTATATATCCGGATCTTGCCAAGGCTTTTAACACTATACTACTGGATGTTATTTTGCAATTAGTAAAGAAATAGAAAGTAAGAAATGTTAGAGATTATTTCAAAATATGGTTAGTTGGTAAATAATCTAGTGTTAAAATTAAGTGGCATGAGCCAAAATGAGTATATATATATATATATATATATATATATATATATGGATATATATATATATATATATATATAAATATATATATATATATATATATATATATATATATATATATATATATATATATATATATATATAAATATATATATATATATATATATATATATACATGGGTTCTAGTCTGAACATCGAAAGTACATTAAATCGAAATGTACTATAGCGACTTCACTTTTGCGAAAGTGGATTTTAGCGAAAATGTACTTTAAAAAAAAAAAGACAAAAAAAAACGCAGTTTGCATGTAGATTTAGTTGTACATCAACATGTACTGTTGATTGTACAACTAAGCAAACTGTTGCTTAGATCACAGTACAGCGGAGATAAGGGAATATTCCCTTTTCTCCACTGTAGTGCAGTCTCGAAGTGGGAATATTAAAGTAGGGAGGTGCTGGGAGGCTTGCCCCCCTGCATAAATGTGTGTAGTGTTTTATTTTTATAGTTTTTTTGACTTTTTTTTTTTTTTTTTTTGAGAAAGTGCATTTTTTGCTAAAATGCATTTTCACAAAAGTGAGTTTGCTGTAGTATCTTTTGATTTAACATACTTTCAATGTAACGACATAGATCCATATATATAATATATATATATATATATATATATATATATATATATATATATATATATGAAATCTGTGTGTGTATGTGTGTATGTGTGTAAAGAGAAATGCCACATGGTTCAGAATTGTTTTTTGTACTATATTATATATTTATGGCAACAATGAAATTTGCTGGATTCAAAATTTGTAGTTGATACAAAAATAGGTAGTCTGGTAACATCAATATGGGATCATATGCAATTACAGGCTTATGGAAAGAGTTCAACACAAATAAATGTAGAGTTTTACATACGGCAGAACTAACGAAACAGTATCCTTATGGTGTAGATGGCAGAAGACTATGAGGATTTGGGAGTAACAGTAGAGTATGCCTTAACATTTCATCTTTATGTGAATGAAATAATTAGAAAATCTTATCTGACTGTATGAACAATATCTTCAAGAAGTAAAGAAGTTTTGTTAGCATGAGAAGATTAAAATGAGAAAATGGTGTTGACTTCTGTGTGTTTACACCTGAAGATAAGAAAAGGCTAGGGAAGGTACAAAACATTTGGACAAAAATTTATTTTAGGGGGTTAAAACAAATGATAGAAGGAAAGATTAATGGAATTGAAGTTAGACTAGTGCATTATACCTGGTATAGACTTGATTTAATATGAGATGTAAAGTACCTAGAGAGGAAGTTTTAAAAATAATGTTGGGTATATAGTCGATGGATCATCAGTGTGGAGTTTGAAATAATAATTTATTGTTGGGGAGATATAGATACAATAATACTGTGAAGATGAATTTTTTATCATGTCAGGGTGTGAAGGACATGGAAAAAAAACATCTGAATTGCAACACTCAGAGTTATAGTTGCTAAGTGTTTAAAATAAATTTGGACATGTATTATGGGTAAAGTACATTTTAGACAAGTAATTTTAGGAGAGTGCTCATTATATGATCATTATTGGGTCTAGAACCTAAATTTAGACATTGAAAGACTGAAAAATCGGTTTATGCATATGTGACTGTTTTGGTGAGGTACTGTGTATCTGAATTTGTCTGTGTCTGTTTATAAATATGTTGAATATGACATTATCTTTTTGTTATTATTCTAATGTATGTGCACTTTTAGTTGTGATTGTCTGTACACTGCTTTAAAGAATGAATTTGAAGAGTACCCCCACACCCACCCAAGTGGTATACTTTACCCTAATATTTGCAGAATGCAGCTTGCAAGCATAATGCAAGACAATTTTATGCAGAGTAAAACTAAATGATTAAAGCAACATGTTTTTATTATGTTATCTGTTTTCAATATTTTTATGACTTGACACTCTTCATTTCTGAAATTGTTTGTTTGGTGCAGCTATGTTAACTGAATCTAAACAGTATATTTGAAAACTTTAATATGTCAGAGAATACAATAGGTAGTTCTGATGTTTTTAAGTTGCTACAAATCAGCTGTGCTTTCATACATAATACTTGACCTAGTAAAGAAAATGCATTCTGGTAGATTGACAGTACATAGAATTTGTTGGTGAACTGAACCTTTATCAATAGATAAATAAAACATTGGCTTATCATATTTATATCTCAATGTAGTCTCCTACTCTGGGACAAATGTCTACTACATGTCAAGCAGACTAGTACGTTTGCCACCTTCAAGAAAAATCTAGAAAATAGGAAAGGGCAACCTCAAGATTTCCCCATTCTGTCTTGCATTGCCCACCTTGAGGCTGAAGGGAACTTTTGAATTGGGGTTACTAGCTAAGCTTGTAATGGTCTGCAGACTGACTCACTAGTGCTTACCTACAAACTTATAATGTTTGAAAGGGCATTCTTAAGCCAAGACATTGGAATCTGAAACGTGTATATGAGTAAAAAGTGACAGATGAACATTTCAAAATATTCTTACAAATGTGTCATCTTTACTTAAAACTATGGATCAACTATTTTTGAAATGTATGTATTATATATTCAACATATATTATGCAAACTATATATTATAAACGTGTAATAAGTATATCATAAAATTATAGTTGTTGCATATGCACTTGACAGAGGCCTTTAAAATTATGCCAGTTATTTTTCATGTTACTTAAGGCATAAATTTCAAACTCTGCTGTCTAAACAAGGTGTTCTGTATTAATTTTGTCATCTGCAGTAAAACAAACAGAACATACTTTGCTAATGAAACATTGAAGAAGAGGATTCTTTGAGATAGGAGAAGTTAGAAATGGTGGTATCAGAGAAGTGAGATATCGGCAACAATCTAGCAAATCAGTTTCTTTAACCAGTAGGACCTTCAGGTGGCTGTTGATAGTGTCAGATGTAGACAAAAGTGTCATTGTATAGCTAAAGTGATTTTCTTGTCTGGGTTACTGTGCATTGTTGTGAAAGCCACATGTTATGAAGACAGCAGATGGTGTGGAGATTGTATCAAAGAAGTTTGAAAAATACACTTTTGTACAATTATGTGATCAAAGGATACAATAGATCAAAACGCATTACATTTCTTAATGGAAAGGGCCATCAGTCTAACTTTTAAATACCTTAATGTGATCAGTAGGAAATAATTTACTACTGTCTCACAGAAAGAAGAGTCATGACAGAGAAGACCATGGATGTAGGAGACAGAGGAGTCACCATTCTACATGGAAAAAGGATGTTGTTACAGAGTAGATAGCAGATGAATGGAACAACTTCAACTCCAGGGAAAAAAATTAAAGAAGTGCTTCAGACAAAAATTGAGGAAAAGTATCCTTCTGCCCTAATGGCAACTTGAATTCAGTAAAGGGCTCTAGTTCCTTTAAGGATCAAATGGAGGAGCAAATATTGAATGTCTGGAGCCCTGGCTTTATTCCTGGCATGAATGCAGTGCTTTCTTATTGCTGCTCCTGAGAAGGCTAGGAGTTGGTCAACTCTGGTAATCTGATCTCTAGTAAAGGAGGATATTGGGCATTTTACAGAGCATGGTCATGAACAAAAAGAAAAAGAACGGAATAAAGAAAAAACACATTGGAGTTTCATTTCATGGCATGCAAAGATGTAGGATGAAATTATTGCCTGAAGGCTCTGCATGCTTGCCCTTCTAGATTTCCAACCAAGTTAAAAATACTGGTGGAAATGCTAGATGATGTTAGGAGACAAAGTAATGAGGCCAATAGTGATAGCTAAACAGATCTAAGAAGTAAATTGTAGTTGTGTGATACCTGCATGCAAAAATAGTTAAAATGCATAGGACATGAACAAGAGATCCGAAAACAATGAAGAGAAGGGAAGTTGTAAATGACTTACAGTTATCTCAGTAAATGATGGTAGAAAACATTAGCTGGCATTAGCAGCAGATTTTCCTTAAGTAGAAAACAAAAATCAGTGTCTCTGTATATTTCTGGCAACTTAGAGTCAGAAAGGGGTATCTTTTTTATAATTTTTCTTGCTCTGTCAGGTTGTTGATACGGTGAAAGGGCCTGTTTGTTAATACTTGCTTTTGATTTCTCCCTCCTTTGCATAGGAAATTGCCAGGCCGAACTGTTTATGCACAGATGCATAATGAAAAGGAACAGGAAATGACCAGCCCTGTGAACCACAATGAAGACACCCAGCACATTATCCAAGCGGAGGAGTATATTGATGATGATCTCGATTCCCAGACACTAGGTAGTTCAGAAGGTACGTTAACATCAAAATTAAACTACCAGCTGTCTCTGTTGACTGGCTTTCTGTATTTTAAATATAATATGAACAAAATAAATTGCACACCTAACACTGAAATAATAGAACATGGCATTTATTAATTCATTTATTAATCAGTGAGTGTTTCTTGTAGTTGACGTCTGATTCAACAAAATTACTGAAATGGTGCAGCGGTTTCTTGTCTCTAAGTACAGTGCAGGTTTGCTTCAGGCTATTGATATCACCTTATCAAGCGCATCTGTGCCTTCATGGAATCTAAACAGAGAAAGAATTGAACTGTGCAAGGCAGGAACATAGGCCTTTTTGTCTATATTTCGAAACTTCCTTTATTGGAAGGGCTATAGGTAAATGTTAGCTCAGTACACTGATTCTTTTATGACTTTGCTAACATTTTTTTTAATTTTGCACTGATTTTTCTTTCGACATATTAGTAGGGAGATTGCTCCAAGCATTACCTGTGAAAAAGTGCTTCTCTGCAACTTGCTGTGTTTGCAATGCTTTTGCTCTCTGTCTCTCTGCTTGTTCACATCTAAGCATGAATGCTGCATCTTTTCAGTGAATGACTAACCTATGAATTATTTAAGGATGTTTTCCACCCACAAGCTGTATATTTTTAGTATTAGTTCCCCCACATATTTCTTAAAAACTGTTATTTTCACTAGTCTAAATTTCTATATACAAATCTTTTAGTAAGAAATGACATTCAGATGTATGACTAAATCGGTACAATACTATCTAATTTATATGTAGTCATAGCAGACACTATACACTTCATCACATCAACTTCCTTTTTATTACTTTTACTTTACTTCCGTGCCTTTATGTTGGAGCTAATTGCAGAAATGTCATATGTAGCTAAATTCATTCTATATTATTGTTTTTATTATCTGAAATGTATGTAAATTAAAAGTGTACACACACTATTTCACTCAAAAACAAAAAGAACACGACTTTTAATGTTGTGCTATCTGAGGGGTCAAAGTGTACCACACACCCATGCAAGAGCTTCTGCTTCTGTTTCACCTTGCTTAGTATAATCAACAATCAGCTCAAAAAAATCTTTGTCAAAAAATGTTTCCTTCCATGCATTACAATCTTAGAGGCTATCATTGAATTGTGTGCATTTTGTACACTAACTTAATTCACTTATCTACATCCCTGTAGTAGATATCTTTTATTTTTTTATTTAATTTTAGTAAATTATTGGATCTTTACAGCTGGTTATAAAAGGGTCACTTTATAGAGGAAGATGTATTCTTTGCAGAGTTCCATTTCATGTGCTGTTCTGGCATGTTAATCACTTACACAGAGTTAAGAATAATCCTCTGTTTCTTGTTTTCCCCCACAGGGAATCACTCAGGTGTGGTACTCAGCATAAATTCCAGAGAGATGCACAGTTACTTGGTTAGCTGATGTTACCAGGGAGAAATGAACACTGCAGACTGTTCTATATATTTTATTGTGCTTTTTTTCTGGGGATGTTCTGGAACAGGGGAGCTTTACTGAGCTACAACTAAGGAAATAAAAACAGGTTTGACACGACACTACTGTGGCTATGGACATCAAAGTATTCTGCAGACTCACATGTTGCTATACAAGTCAAGTGACTACAGCACCTCAAAGTACGGAAATCTTTGTTACAATAGTATGCCGTTGTAAGAGCATGTCCTATCCTGTTGTGATTCTATTAACAGAGCACACATGTAGCCAGCAGAAGTATTAGTGCAACACTTTTTCTTCATGCCTTCTGTTTTTGTAAAGTATACCACTGTACCATCTAATGCTTCTTTTACATTTTAGTGTTTGCAGCACCATGTGAATATTTTTAAAAGCCATTTAAGTGGTTTCCATAATTACTGTTCTGTTCCAATTGATAGTACAGTATTACAATCCAAAACAGAGAGAGACCACATTTATAATTCTGGGTTGCAGCAGCACAGTTGTTGGTCCATCATGCTAAAAGGCAGTATAGAAGGAACAGTTAAGTAGTCTTTCTTTCAGCATAAAGTACTACTGCCATATATACCAAGTACACCACAAAAACTGACCAAAAGGTGTGGAATTGCTGCACTGTAAAGCTGACCTCATTGATTAAAGAGCGATGTTTACCAGAGTTCTGTTTTGTCCACATGCTGCAAATACAAACCTTTTGTCTTTTGCATTTAGAAGTGCATATGGGAAAGGGACAATGCTATACAGGTTACAGTTTCACATGTGGCAAACTATTTAAAAGAAATGACTTAAAGGTAATACCGAGGAAACCACTGAAGTACCATCACTGTAACATCAAACTCTTCACTCATCTCCCACTGATGGTTGTGTGCATCAGTCAATGAGACCATAGTTCTGCTATCATCATGACAAACCTGAATGTAATTCATGACTGTTCCTATTTGTTTCAAATCTTGTGTTAGATAGCATTTACTGATAAATGACTGCTTACATTTTGCATTAAAAACAAAATACAATGTCACATGCTATAATTTCAGTTGTTATTACTATCGCTTTAGTAAGGTCTGGGCATGATTTCCCAAAATACTTATGGTTAACGTCATCTAAGGTGGAATTATAGGAGAAATGTAGAGGTCTGCTTACATGTAGGAGCAGCCATTGATGAACCAGTGGTTATTACCTAGATCCCATCCTCGTCTAGTTAAAATGCTGCTTCAGTGGAAAGAATAATATTTTCAGAGTGAAAGAACGAACAGTATGTCTGCAAGGGGCTTTTACACCTCACGCTCACAGTTTGCACCCCTGCACCCTAGCATATTTAAGTAACCAAATCCCAGGTCATTGCAACACAGATAAATACATTTCTCAATTCACATAGGTACAGAACAATTTTTTTTTTCTGCTAAAGGTCCCTTTCGGAAATTCCAGTCACAAACATTTCAGCTAATATACAGAAAGCTAACCTACCTGTCTGAAGATGAAAATGTATTT
Organism: Protopterus annectens; assembly: GCF_019279795.1. Taxonomy (NCBI): domain Eukaryota; kingdom Metazoa; phylum Chordata; order Ceratodontiformes; family Protopteridae; genus Protopterus; species Protopterus annectens. The sequence goes on along the minus strand of NC_056729.1, from coordinate 1,350,982,787 downwards.
TAGCTCTCTAATAGGCACTGTAGAATTTGGTAGATTTCCAGAGCAAGATCTTAGGACAACTATATTCAGTAACTTAATCAACAAAGTCCTCATCCTCTTTGTCAAAAAGAAAATTACATGCTACACTTAATTTTGTAATAATGGATGCAAACTGCAGCATTCCTTTCATTTTTATGACATATTGTGCCAGAGCGTTATTGCAAATTCATTAGGTCCTACAACAAATCGGGCCACAAGTAATTTGCCATATTTCTACAATTGACTTATAGCAGTGGATTTGGAGCAAACATGTATGAGAATTTGGGAGGTTTCACCATTTGATGCAGGTCATGACCCCTGCTACACATTCTGCCAGTTCTGTACATGTACTAGGGTAATTTACAAACCTAGATATGTGTATAATTTCACAATATTGTCAATCAGATCTCTTATTCTGACAAATCTGTTTTGCTTAGTAGCACTAAACCTGCAACAATACTATAATAAAGCAGTGACATTTGTCTATAACCTACCAAAATAGAACCCACTACTGCCTGACTGTGAAACCGTTAAACTGGCTTGAACTCTCGTGTGTGGTCACATATTCCCATTTACTTATAATGCATAAACTTCTCTAATAAATCCCTGATTCTCCAACAGAAACTTGCATTCTGGTGATAAAATATTACTTAGTGTAACTAAATCCATCAATACAGCATGAGCTTCATTGTATTCCTACTGTATCTCAAAGAATGGAACTGTATTCCACCCTGCTTAAGGCAAAATATGAATTTAAAATCTTTCATGTTTGAGCTGAAGCACCTTGCACACCTGTGGCTCTGCTACTGTACCACCCCTGACTATGACCGATCCACCTAAACATAACCCCCCCACAACCTAATCTTCACATCTAACTAACCTACTTATGTATTCCATATCTCTTATCTCAGATGACTTGCTACAGTACCCAAACTTTATTGCACAACATCTTAAAATCCTCCTTCGCTGACTAACTACTCATAATTGGAAGTTGTATCCTTCCTATATAGTCGATAAATCTCTGACCACAGCTGGCCTAGTGTTCCAGTGTTATTCTATTCCAGGAACCTCCTAAATTTTATTGATTATAAGAGGTATAGCCGACCCACCACCTCCTATGGCAAAGTATTACACTAGAACAAACACACGTCTATAATATTAAATTATATATATTAGGTTATTCTACAGTACTTTTGTATTCAAATTTGTATTCTACTGCTGTACTCATATTTGTATTCCTACTGTGTTTCTCATGTTGTCTTTGCATTGTATTATCTACTGCACTTATTGTGTGGAGCTTTTCTGCAGTGGAATCCATTGATAAGGGCTTTCATGACCATTCAGACTTTCCGTGTAATCAAATGCAATAAATAATTATAAAACAGAATTGTAATTAGAGAGATATAATAAGAAATTATTATAAATCCCTTTTTTGCATAGGTTATTTGCAATCCATGCAGTAGATTGCTGAAAAAAACTTATGAAGTTAGCAGGAATTAAAAAAAAATTCAATAATTGTCATAATCCATGTCATATTTTGGCACTATGTGTTCTGCCTAATTTCAGTTTAATGCCACATCTACATCAGAGTAGTGTCATTTCATCAGAATCATGAAGGAGGACATGCTGATTTTAGTAGTGATGCAGTTGTTACAAAATGCCTTCATTCAGTTAGTGTCATCAGAAAATTTTGAGAATTTCCATTTTTTGGGTTGCATGAGATATTAGTAGCATAACAGGAGAAATGCATATCTATTGCAATCTATAAAAACTCATAAATGATGCTTTTACATCAATGCTTCACCTGTTTGATAGCAGTTATTGGATGAAGGGCAGGGGAGTTAGCCCTTACGTCTTGACCTACATTTCCTCTGATCACCAAAAATACCACGTCAGGTTTCTACTTAATAAGAACCATAGGTTCAGTCAGTAGGATTGACTTTGTCAGCAACTGTAAATTAATAAACACTTTCTCTCATATTCACATCTAGTGCTTCTGTTTGACAAAAACAGAAACCGGAATGCAGTCATCAAAATGTATCTGCGTGCACTTAGAATATCTCTTTTGCTGTTAGATTATATTATGGAGCTAACAATGACCCTTGGTGCAGTTCTACAGTTATAAAATGTTTACTACTACTACTACTCCATCTTTACATAAAACAGTGTGTATGCATGTACGTGTGTGTGTGTGTGCGTGTGCGCGTGTGTGTGTGTATACATGTGTCTGTGTGTGTGTGTGCACATGTGTCTGTGTGTGCGTGTGTGTGTGTGTGTGTGTGTGTGTGTGTGTATGTGTGTCTGTGTGTGTGTAGCTGTGTGCGTGTGTGTGTATATGCATGTGTGCATGTGTGTCTGTGTGTCTGTGTGTCTGCGTGTCTGCATGTGTGTGCGCGTGTGTGCACTTGCACATGCACTTGTCACAAGCATATCATGCCTTAGAATATACTCTTATGAGGACATAACCCACACCTCACCATATGTTAATGCTTGATTATATCATATTTATTTATGAAACTTATCATAGTGACCAAATTATGTGAGAAGAAAGGGCATTTTTATGCTATACCCATTTATTTCACCATTTATATCATGCAGTATCATTGTTTTGTTTATAAAACAACAGCAGAAAATGCAATTTTTGTATCTATTTCCCTTCCACCAGTTATTTCCCAAAACGGTAAGTGCAAAGTCACTTGATGCTGATGAGCTCAAGCATTCTTTGTTTGTTGGAATGGGCTGATCTTTTCACTGCTCAACAGTTGACGCTAAAGAGAGTAATGAAGTGAATGTTACAATACTGACAAGAACATAGTTATGTACCACATAGTTGGAATTTGTCTCAGAAGATGATAGAGCCTTTTCCAAGCAACTAAACGTTGCAGCAAGGCATTCTGCTCTTTGTGCAAATGCTCCTGGTATTTACTAAGACTACTTACCCTTTTAAAAGCTGTCAGACCCCTACTTAATGGGGAAGCATACTCCCACCCTGTGGTTCTATCAAGAGAGTTCAGTTCTCATATGAGGGAAGTGTACAGGGACAGTACAGAAAAGAATGGGGACCCTGTCCAACACCACAGTAGATAAGGCAGCAGCAAAAAGTTGTCAAAATTAGGTGGTCATGGCTCATGATTGTGGTAACCCTATGAACCACTTTTGGACAGCATCAGTGAGGCTGGATGTCAATTTAAAGAATGAGACCTTCCGTACAGTGCTAGTGGGAAGGGGTTCTCAGGATCTGTCTGATGAGTAATAACATACCTCTCAACTGTCCAGAGTTTAGAAGAATGTCCAGATGTTTCTCTCATATTTTTGGTGTGCTCCTTTTAAAATCAGTGAGGACTGAAATCTGTAAATAATGATAGACATTTGAGTTTCAGACTTCATATCCTTCAGAAAATGCATGGTAACAAAACACCTTGTATTCTAACATAACTTTATGAGAGCAATATTTAATATTTTTCCATATTTTTGGGACTTTGCCCCCCCCCCCATTATTTTTGGCTTTGTCCAAATTTTTTGTGTCATGAAAGCAACATCTATGGTAACCACCAAGCCAAAGGCATGGAGCATATGATACATTTGACAAGTCCAACAATAATAGCTTTTCAATGGTTTCAGACTGATTCTAGAAAACCCTGCAGTGACTCAGGAGGGGAGTCAGGACATTACCCAGACTTTTTTCTTTAAGAGGCAAATAATACTAGACTGTGGACACTATTAGTAGATCAAAAAAGATGCTTTTAATATCTCCTGAATCCATGTCCTTCTTCAGAGGCAGTAGCAGAAGTGGCTTGTAAGAGTCCATTTAGTTCTTTACTTGAAGTGTCTTAAGTAGTTCTGTTCTGCAAGGCTGCAGGAATGGATTAAGATCAGTCGGAAATGTTGAAACTGCAGGGACATTGTGGTTCATGTACTTAATTTACTATTGCATAAAAGGCATAGACAGTACCTCTGAAATAAAGAACTTGGGTGTAAAACCTCAATTGCAAAGGGAGACATTTATAGAGGGATCATGGTCCCTGCCAAACATATGAAAGGACACTTTATTCAGTAATCAAGCTAGTGAAGAAGGAGCAATGTGACTTCTGCCCTAGCCATAAAGCAATAAACTGACTCTTTCACCTTGCATAGAGATTGAAGAGGTCATGGGAGTCTGCTAGTATTTTCCACTTTCATTCTTTGGGTCAGGAGAAGGTATATTTCTGCATACCCTAAAATGCTTTGTATGACATGCTATTATAGCAAGACGTCCCAGGACCATAGCACCATTCTATTTGGTCCCTTTATGTGAGGGGCTATAGTTATATCTGTATTCTTGGCATTAAGGTAGGTATGCCCAAGATTGCTGTAGGACTTCAGTAGGGTGCACTTATTTCCCTTCTTGTTTCTGATTTTCATGGTCAGGATAACAAGACAAAAAACTTTGATCTGAAGAATATCCAGTCTGGGAATATGCTGGTTGCATCTCTGTCATTTGCAGGTAATGTTGTGACCTTAACCTGTACTGCAATCCTATTTTTGTGCATTTATTGACTTGGTTGTTAGACATGGAATAAACCACTGACTGCAGCTATCTATTAGTCTTTAGTTACTAAGCCATGTGTTTTATTGGTAACAACTATATTTTATAACTGAATCTTAAAGGTGGATGTTTCAATTTTCCACAAGTTACTTTCAGTCCTTTTTTGATTAGTGTTATACATCTACTTTCTTACAATATAGCTATAATAACTACATAGCAGACATGAACAGATTTTCCTATTATTCTGCAAAATCAGTTTTTTTTAACATTTTTATTTAAGGCTGCTGTGTGAAGCAATGCTATTTCTTGCAAGGGAATGTGTGTTATAAATGTGTGGGCATATAAGTTATGTTTGTAAACAGAATACATTAATCTTTACTTCTCGGTATCTATGGTTCTGTTCAATAGAGTTTAGAGTGGAGTCTGTAAATAACTGATAAAATTGCTTCAAGCCACTTTATATTTACATAACAATTCTGCCTATCATATCTCATTTTTTTAAAGCCTAAAGTACGTAATGTCAGAGCATTAAGACAAGTAAAAGAAAATAATTACAAGGGTGCAACAGCATTTCAGACTACAAAACTGAGCATAAATGTTTAGTGATAAACAAATGAGCTAGACTAAATTCAACTTTGTCAGAATATTATGTGGATAAAGAGTTTTGTTAGAAAACAAAGAACCATTTGGTGGCAGATGAGTATATAAGAACATGCATGTCGAACTTAAGTTTTATTTGACATTTGTTTACTGGGAAGTCTGACTGGGGCAGAGCCAATTTCAGTGGAGGACCAGGGAGAAACACTCCAGACACATGTCTGTGGAATGTGGGAGCAACCTGGAGCATCCAGCAAAAACCCACACAAATGCAGGGAGCACTCCGCACAGAAGGCAGCCCAGCCTAGAATAGAACCAGAGAACCTTTTGCTGTGAGGTGACAGCACTAAACACTCCACCACTGAGCTGCCCAGTTATCTACTGAAGAACCAAAACATTGCATAAATCAGATAACACCTGCTCATTTTCTTTATCATTGTATCAGATACATACACTTATAGCTGAATGTCTGCTGGTGAAATCAATGTATGTTAACCAACACCGTATTATGAAATTCTTTCAGAGTAAATATATCTTACAGTGAGAAGGGGGAGTGTTCAGTGCTTGATAAAAATGCTTTTGCTGTGTAGTAACTGCTAAATGGTATTTTAACACTAAAAACCCATATTAAATTATCAAGATCATAATCATTTGACTATGCTATATACCCTCCAGATTCCATCAGTTGTAAAAGTATAATACTCGTCTTAATGCTTTCAGCATTTTATTAATTATTAAACCACTGTACATACTGCAAAATCACTTCCCTAATACACTGATTGTAGTAGAACACCCTAACATTGTTTGAATACAAGGCAGAATCTTTACTTAAATATCTTCAAATATCAATCTTATTATGAGAGGAAGGAGACAATGACAACAAACTACTGCTGACAGTTTGTTAAATGCAGAGGTGAAAACGTTTTGGCAAAAGCAAAGCCAATCAGTTGCATGAAGAGAAGGACAGAAAAACACATTAAACTCAAACTTTTAAACAATATTGCAAAGCAATAACTGTGCATTCCCTTCTAGCATTGTTTCTAGAAAGATGTAAAGTTTCCATCCTTAGGTCTGTGTGCAGATCTAATTGTAGAATGTACCGCGTAATTGTTCAGTGTAGTTTACACTGAAATTATTGTACATGATATTAGAACAAGACAGAAGTGCACATTTACCTAATCCAGTTTTAGGAGTTGATTAGAGAAGTGCAACTGTGCGTAACGGTGATGATTTTCAAGTTTTTACAACAAGGATTGCGGTTCTGGCTAGATGTTTTATATGCCTGTTTATTTGGCTTGTGAATGGGTGATCCAACTGCTTGAAGAAAGCATGAATGTGTCACAGTTGAACATGGATATTCCTGGATAAATGGGTATGCTAAAATGCACACTCATGGTAGTGTTGAAAAGTAGATTGTGTTGGATCAAGATTAATCAGAAACTGGTGATGTGGTAGGTGGTTAACAGAAAATGGCAGTAAAAGAATAGAATGTAAAATATGGTGATAGTGATGATGTTCTTACATGTTGGAGCGTTTGAGTATACTTAAAGATCCCTACATGAGGCTCAGAGTTTTGCTGGATAGGAGTTTATAGTGTTGCAAGAGTGTTATGTCCTACATTTATTAAACAACAAACAAAAGAACCATCAAGGAGCAAGCCGGCTGTAGATGCTCTTCACACAAACAGAAATGAGACTTCTGAAATCACATCTAGCAATTCTGCAAACATGAGTGCTTGTCACAGAGCATAGATTAACATCAAGGTTAGAAGAGAAATACATTTATAAGTTGAGAATTTAAAATAGCCTTTCAACCAACATGTATTGCAGAGGTGGAAAGAAATCAGAGAATGCATACATATCTACGAGGTGTATATGCAGTCGTCTTCACTGATGGGCAGAAATGAACCCCAGATCTATAAGGCAAAAACCTTAACCATTGAACCGTCATACTGCCCTTTATCTTGGCAGGTCAGGAATTAAGTTGTTTTTTCTGTTACTGTCTGCTATGTTATTGTCCTATGACTGTTCAAGGGAGATAAATCTACCATATGCAATAACAAAATGTAACTAATTCCAGGGTGTATGTGTGTATGTCTGTGTACACGTGTGTACATATATGTGCAAGGAGGAGGTGAGGAGCATTGTCAGTTAGGGAACTGGTAGGGCATATAATGGCATTTTCATAGACATTCATATGTAACAAAAGTGTATTCTACTAAACACTAAAATTTAGTGCATACCATGATTGTTCTAATATCACAATAATACTAGAAGTGAAGCTTAAACCAAAAGAAACTCTAAACAAAATAAATAACAAAAAGCACTTTTTTAAATCATGCAGTAGATCTAAAACTTCTCATATCAAAAATCACATCAAAACTGTCAGCAAGAAGCTAAAATCTGCGCTAGCAGGTCATATCACAAACCTTCTCTGAATCAGAGTATAATAACTGAAGTCCTTCTTTATTTTAGGAAACTAAGAAACAATACCCTTTAGTATTCAGAACTGACCCACTGTGATCCAAATGACATAGCTAGTATATTGATAGACAAATTTATTGCAAACTATATACTAGAGACAATTTCCCCCTTTCCAGCAAATCCTGTAGAACGTAAACCTCCTTGCGTCACAAAAGAGTATTTGCTGAAGCTGCTTTCTAAGACCAAAAATGCTACATTCATGGAGCCAGATAGCTTATCTGGCTGTCTTATAAACAGCACCAAACATTCCCTTGTTTAAACCTCATTTTAAACTGTTTAATATAGGCCTACATAGATGGTATGTCCTTAAAGTATGTGGAACTGCAGTGATGATACCTTGCATAATAATTTTCACCAAAATATAGTATAGCTAATACTCCTTTCCAAAATGACAACATGGATAGTAATCTGAGAACCTGAGTCAATAATTCCCTCTCATGCAACCATCACATAGATGCATCAGTCAGAAAATCATTCTAACACAATTAATATTTAACAGCATATCATCCAGGTCAAAAGTGGTTGTCATACCCTTGTATACTGACCTAATTAGACCTATTAATAAGTAAATTCCCCTTTTGGGATATACCTATCTGGACATATTAGGAAATTAGAATGTACTAGAGATTCTTAGCCAAGAAGATTACTGCTCTAAAGATCATGAGCCTCCAGGAAAGGCTCAAACCACTATCCGTTTACTTCACATTCCATGCCACTTAGTACTCCGTCCTCCTGCATCTCAACAAATCAAAGAGCTCTGCTAACATCATAACAAGAGACCCAAATCCCCACCAACAGATAAATAAACCTTGATGGAGAGACACATTTATTATCCATCGACTGCCTCATCATCCCTGATACAGACTTCCTCTGCAAGTTAAACAATGTGACACCATAGCATCATTCAAATCTATCCTGGATGACTGGATGGGTAAAGTCGTCCCTGGACTGACCAGTGTTACCCTTCTTGAAAAAGGATTATAGTGCAAGGCTGGGTTCTGTCAAAGTGAGCATGGTCTTTTAACTCATCTGCCCTGCAACTCCTATGAACCAAAAAGTGTGTTAAAGGACAAATGTTTGCATGGCATGCTTTTTATTCATTATGGAGTATATTTGGTCCTATAAAGTGATGTCTATTTTGTTACATAACCCAGCAGTCAATAAATTAAGCTATCCTCTGTTATGCAGTTATACAAAGGGAAGAAAGCTTTTAACACTAGTTAAGTCTTGGGAGTGGGGGGAGGTGAAGTATGCCATAATGGTCAAGATGCTTATCTTGTGGACACAAGGTTTGATTCTCATCCATGGTCATTGTAATTAGTTAGGCATGTAATAATTTTATATATATATATATATATATAGTTTAGCTAGAATGTTTTTTGTGTGCCACTTTATGCTCTTCAGTCTCCTTGTGCACACAGGGTTAGTGTTGCACTAAGTCTCGCTTTACCTTCTTTTGAATTTATTTCAATCACTCCTCTGTAATTTGCCTTTAAATTTCACATTTCTGGAATGGGAAAAGGAGTTTCCACCCTCTCTTGTTTCCATTTCTCAAAAATACATAGTTTGAGTCATCAGGACTGCAGACTCACTCTAACATATGTTATATCAAATAGCATAGAAATCGTCGATTTTGGTAGTGTGATGTGTCAGTCTCAGTTGTATGGACAGCCCAGGCATGAAAACTTTGCAGCTCTGAGTTAGTATTAGAAAGCTTCATTTACCACAAATGCATAAAATTTAAAAATAAATGAGAATAAGCACCTATGCAATGTGTATTATATTCTGGGATTTAGACTAGTAAGAGTATAATGCTACGAAGATACAAAAACAAGAAAATCAACAATGCTCTTAAGCAACAAGTATCATTATAATTTGATTGACATTGTAGAAATGGGCAGCTAAAATAATGATACATTGTTAGCCTTCGAAAAACAAATTGTACTGTGATCATTTATCTAAATAGTGTCCCGAGTTCAAAGGTTATAAAGCTAATATTTTTTTCTTCAGGAGGTAAAGTATACTTCTTAAATAGTGTGGGCAGTTCACATCCATGCAAGTATTGCATTGCTATCCTCTGTTATTGTTCCCCAAAACAAGTAAAATCCTTGCAGTTTGTTTTAACAGTGGGGTTTAAGGGAATTTACCTACAATTGACTGAGGACCAGTTTCTGGGTTGTAACAGCCTGAAGAAAACGAATTGTAATCTAATTATCTATATTTAGTCAATGTAGGATCATTACTTACGGTTGGTGTTGGAATAAGGGGTTGAGGGTTGGTATAATGATTTAGGCATTTAATTCACTAACACAAAGTGATTGGCTAGCCTTAAAATGGCCCACAAAACCAAGAGGCCCAGCACTTACCTATAAACCTTAAATGAGACTGTTGTATTCTTCAATGAGCATCTTCTGTTTTTCCACTATAGTGTTACCATAGAGTTAGAATACATAAATTCAGGGGATGTGGTTGTTTTTCTCCCTCACATGGGGCTGGAGGGTGGCTAATTTTAGGGGCAGTGTGCTGTCAAAATTCTGAGATCAAACAGTATTTTCTTGTGAGTTATGTATGAGTCTGTCATAAGGGCAGCCTTAAAATAAGTAATAAGGCCTCCATCACTAAATTTCCTCCTAAAGTACATGCCATAGTTAATAAAATGCATCTTGATAAATTGCAGACATTTAATTTATGGGTGCATAGATTCATAGGTGTTTATTAGGCTGATGAACACAAGGGCCTTTTTAAGCCTACCCATGCATCCCAAATCTCTGACAAGTTCTGATACCATTGGTAAGTGTAAGCATGGGCCTGGGAGATGAAACATTTACAGGTTACCTGTGTCCATTAGAGACATAGGTGCCAAACCATTTCCTGTTTCCCATCCAATTGTCCAAGTTGCATTTGAATTGGTTTAGGGAGGAACTCTGCTTCACATGGATGGGGAGCCTGTTCCATAGACGGGGTAGTCTCTGGGATACTTACCTATATCTCCAGCAGGTCCTATTTATATATCACAGGCAAGGTTTAAGTCTGTAGAATGGGTAATTCTGGTGCTGTTTGTTTTGCAGATATGAAGAAGGTCCATCAGAGTGGGGTCTGACAATGCCCCTCAAAAGCCTGTAGGAGACAGAATACAGGTATAGGCCCTTCAGACAGTCTGTGTAGGACATTTTGCTTATGGCCTGTATTCTTTTAGTGAGGAACCTCTGTGGATGTTGCAATTGTTGGATGTGCCTGGTTAGGTACATACCAAAGGGGGTATTGTACTCAATGATAGGTCTAATGAATGCTGAATATAGTGGAACAATGACTTCCTTGGACTTAGATGCCATATATTTGTTTATAAGTTGTGCAACATAGAATGATTTCCTCACCACTGTAGACACGTGATGGTCAAAGGCTAGATTACTATCTATGTGTCTCCCTAAGTCCCTGCCTACTGACTGGGTCAACAATAAGGAGTATGTTGTCAATATGATATTTACGAGGGATGGATGACTTCTTAAAAGATACTATTATGCATTTCTTGGCATTTAGTTTTAGTCCATGGCTCTGACAACACTTGTTTGTCTGTGTCCGCCCATCCTGGAGAACATTTGAGTTAGTATGAGATTCAATGACAGCTCCTAATTTGCAATCATCTGCAAATTTAGTCAGCCACAGACCACTGACATTGGCCTTGACTTCTGAGAAGAAAATGCCAAAAAGGAGCAGTCCAAGGACTTGTGACTGACCTCCATGTAGAGGTGGACTCCCCAATTCTAACTTCCTGGGTCCTGTCTGTGAGCCAGCTGGCTATCTACAGGGTGATATATGGGTTTGTACCTAACCTCTTGAGTCTGCCAACAATGCCTGAGTGGGTATTGTGTCAAATGCCTTGGAGAGGTCAAGGTAGGCAGTGTGAATGATTTTGCCATCATCCATTGCTTTGGTGACCTCCCTACTAATTAACAGTTCTATATCTGAGCAACGCATCCCCATTCTATGGAAAATTGCTCACATCATACCCCTACACAAAGGAGGTCCCTCCACCGACTTCTCTAACTATCAGACCATTGCAATCCTATCCCCCCTATCAAAAATCCTTGAAAGGTGTGTTCACACCCAAATACTTAACCATCTCCTAGACAATAAATTACTTACAAGTACTCAGCATGGCTTTCACCACTACCATAGTACTACCACAGCCCTTATTAGCTTCACTAACACCATCAGTCAACTGAGAAATAAAGGTGAGCTAGTATCAGCAATCTTTTTAGACTTATCAAAAGCCTTCGATACAGTGTCTCATAACAAACTGCTGACTGCCTTGTCCAAACTGAACCTAAGCTACTTCCACTCTAGCCTGGTTTCAGAACTACCTCATAGATCGGCAACAAGCGGTATGGTGGAACAAAGCTCTTTCTCCCTTACTACCAGTGACTATGGTCATGCCTCAATGGTCTATTCTTGGCCCCCTCCTTTTTAACCTGTTTACAAATAATCTCCATAATATTACAACTCTAGCCACCATTATACAGTATGCAGATGACTCCACTGTCATATGTTCTGCCCCAACTTTACCTGAACTACAGAACTTAACCCAAACATCCTTCAGTGCTATTGAATTATGGTTGGCAGATGCCCAATTAATCTTGAACCCAAATAAAACAAAACTCATGCTCTTCCACGCCACTAAATTCAAAACCCAATCCACTTACTTCAACATCACATCCAGTAATAAGACTTTGATTGAACCAGTACCATCCACCCAACTTCTCTGTGTTGTTATTGATCAAAAGCTGAAGTTCAACTTACACATTGCCCAGACTGTAAAACAAGTACACAAGAAAATAGATACCTTTTACAGATGCAAAAACTACCTAACCACAAACTCCAGAATAACTACAGCCAAAACTCATCTTCTGTCAACTTTACTATACACCTTACCCATCCTTACCAATCTCTCCAAATCAGACCTAAGCAAGCTAGATGCCTGCTATAATAAGATAGCTAAATTTGCCACTAGCTGTCCTCCTAGAACCCATCACTGTAAGGCTCTAAGACAACTATCTTGGTTAGAACTACCCCACCAACTCATTCTCACACAACTCTCTACCGCCCACCAAATGTACTATAAACCAGATAAAACACCAGCTCTACAAGGGCTTCTCAATCCCCATATAAGTACCCGTCCACTAAGATCCACCAATAAAGCTCTAATTTTAGTAACCAGGAGAAAAATACCTCAGGTAACTCTCTATACTCCTACTAAACACCTGCTAAACTGTGGAATCCTTACCACTTGAAATTAGAACTATAACTAACTTAAAAAATTTCAAGCATCACATTAAAGCCCACCTCACCAATTCCTGGACTTGTACATGTACTGGGCATGGGTAGCCCAAACCATAGAACTAGCCGATTTTAAAATTTTAAGTGCATATGTAATGAGCATTGAATTTAAATCATATGACTACCTTATGTTTCTTTTTCCTTCTCACTGTTAATATCTATCAGATTTTCAGTCTTCAGTTTGCTATGCTACCTGTATCTAAGACTAAGTATCGTAATTGCACTCTTATTGTATACAATGTCACTACCTGCTACTACTGTAAGAACTGTCTTCTAGAAGCATTGTTATACAAGATTATTGGTCTTGTCTCCTACTTGACCAATTTATTCTGTTCTAGTCTTTTTACCGTTATGAATGTTTGTTACTATTTATTTCTTTATTGTATTATACAGTTTTTCTTCTACTAGCAAAATAGTTTACTAACAATAGAGCTTTTCTCCCCATGCCTCCGCTGAAAAAGGGTTTTATGCCCAGTCAGACTCTCCTGGTAAACAAATGTAAAATAAATAAATAAAATAAAATAAATAAACAAGTCCACCAGGTTGAGTAGGCATGATCTGCCCTTAACAAAACCAAATTGGCTTGGGTACAGTGTAAAATATTTCTGTTGATCATCTCCATGATAATTCTTTCCATGGCTTTACATATAAGACTAGTGAGACTTATGAGTCTGTAGTTTCCAGGGTCTTTAGATGGCCCACTTTGTGCAGAGGCATGACTGTTGCCTTTCTCCATTCATAAGGCACAAAGCCTGTTTGATGGAAACAGGTAAATAGTAATACCAGAGGCCCTGATAGGTCATGTTTCATGCTATTTAGAAGTTATCCTGGGATATTGTCTGGGCCCATTGATGCAGTGTTCTTGGTCTTAGAGAGAGCATTAAGGACCTGTTCCTTAGCGATAGTAGGGGGAGTTATATTTGATGATATTTCCTGAGGGAAGGTTGAAGGGAAGAGAGGAGTAAAGTTGGAGCTGAATTTATCAGCCAGGAGGTTTGCTATATCTTCTGGCTCAGTATAGGTAGCTCCATTTAGAATGAACTCTGCACACAATTGTGTATTGCCTTTGAGGTTGTGGACATAGCTAAAGAATGCTTTGTGAGTTCCCTTGCCTGGGATGCCAAACATACCTCAAATTTGGCTTTGGTAGACTGTATTTGTCCTCTGAGTTGTTTGTTTCATTTGATGAGAGTGCTTTTATTAGAGGCAGAATGTGGGCTCTGCAATAACTGGTGGTCTTGCAATAGATGTTTAAAGGTAAGATGAAAACATGGTTTAATATCCTAAATACTGCAGTGTGCACTAAGCACTAAGCAGTTAGATAGGAAAGTGGGTAACTTAAGTTTTAGCTGTCTAAGTAGAGAGCCACTATTTTTAAAAGAGCAAGATAGAGTGAAAGGGGGTTGGCACTTTTGTATTCTGGTACAATGCAATACAGTGGGATGGTCAATAAATTTCAATAGTTGAAGGGGAGCGATTTCACAAAATGATAATTCTGTTCTTACAACAGCCAGTGAAAGGAGAGAAGGAAGGAGATATATGGTCAAATCAACATAAGGGGCAGGCAACTAGGAAGACAGTGGTGTTTAAGAACACAACAGTAACAGGGTGGGAGGGTCGGAAAAAATTCTGCCTGACTCAGAAGAGACACTGCTGTAGTCTCTTTTCAAGTTTTAATATGCGATTAAAATCAGAATACAAGTAAAACACAGTGTAAAGGAAAAAAATCACAGTATACAAAATAGAAAAAGGCAATAAAGTAATACAAAGTATAAGAAATCAAAAGCAACCTAACCTTAAACTCACAGCAAGCTGTGGCAGAGTCTAGGTGAGCATTTTACTTATTAAACTGAATCAACACCTAGAAAATACTTCTTTCTTGGGAAACCCTTTATCTTTGTGCTCAGGAATACAAATACAAACAGCTCTTTTTTTTTAAAGTTAGTTTCTGTACATAATTCAACCACAGAACAGTTTCAGTAAATAATGGCTTGCAGAGCAAATTATCTTTGTAAGATCACTGTTGCAATATTACTGACAGTTGGGAGGTATCCTGCTTAGAAGGGTCTATATTAGAACATCAAAATGTTAAAACATCGAATGTTCTAATATTGACCCCTATTCAGCGAACACTTGTAATAGCGAAGCTGCAGAACACAGAATATTTTCCTAGGGAAAGTATTCGGTGGGCACTTTCTGCAGCTTCGATATTTCCTCGACTGTGGTGCAAAGGTGACAGACCAGGTTAAGGTAAGTGTGTGAACGGACCGAGGTAAGGTGAGTGTGTGATAGTTAGGGACCTTAGGGATAGGGAGTGGGTAAGGTAAGTGTGCGATAGTTAGGGACCTTAGGGTTAGACAGCGGGTAAGGTGAGTGTGCATTAGTTAGGGACCTTAGGGTTAGGGAGCGGGTAAGGTGAGTGTGCATTAGGGACCTTAGAGTTAGGGTTGGGTTAAGGTAAGTGGATAGCTAGTAGTGTATATACGGTTTAGTGTAGGGTTTTGTGAAATGTGTATGTGTGGATTATGTATTTTGGTGTGCTTGTGCTTTGTGTGTGTTTTCTCGGAACAGCAAATTTTTTCTCTTGGAAAAAATTTGCTGTTCTGAGCATTCAAGTATATCACATTTCGAGATTCCAAGGTCGAGCTTATGGTGTTCGATATTTTGGAATTTCGATAATGTGATATAGACCCACCTAGAATGCATCCTGCCAGTATACAAAAATGTAGGCACCTTCTTCTTGTACAAAAGAACTTTCTTGCCAGAAGCCCATGAAGGAAGACAATACCTGTTACCATGATCTGCTAGCCATAAAGCCTGCAACAGTCTCATTCATTATGGATAGATAAATACCCCACTGCGAACCCCCCCTTTTTTTTTTTTTGCATTTCATGACATGTAGGAGAGGGAAATGTAACTGCAGATGACAGATCCCATATAAAGATACTCACTCAAATTGCCTGTTGTGTTTATGAGCTGGACATTGGTCTAAGGAGTCTACTATTTGTCAGTCCATTGTTCCAAAGTCTATGAGGAGCCATTTAGCTTTGTTCAAGGTATACCTCGAAAACAAACGTCTCAAAGAACTTGTACGAGGAAAGATGGCCTCTGAGTCATCACTTTTGGATTTCCTTCAGCAACCATATAAGAAATATAAAAAGCTTAAAGAAACTCCAGTTTCTTTCATCTCTTTGAAGTCAAGACAACTCTGTCAAGACACATGGTAGGCCAGCAGTCTGGTTGCTTCTGTTTCTGCTGTTGTTGAGATCCTATGGAGGCTCACAAGGTAAAGAGTCCAGTGTATCCCTTCCAAATGAATAGATGGACACCAAGGCTGCAAAGGGAGAAATGTGACTGGTTAACCTGAGGGACAGGGAGATACTTCAAATATTCTTGCCCAAGAAGATGTCCCAGATACCATTATGGAGGTACCTAAAGAGTTATTTTTTCTTCACATTTTATCTTTGGATACTCCTAAGAACGAAAAGCAGAAGAAAAATATACCCTCCCTCACCGCCTAATCATTCCTTATCCTAGAGATACTCAGCATCATTCAGTGTGATTTTCAGCTTCATTCTTCCAAAGGAAATTAATTTAAAGTTAAGGGCACTCTCTCTCCTGCTTTCCTCAGGAACTGCTTCTTTTAATGACACTGCATATAAACTGTTGTAGCATTTTAATTGGGAAGCCAAACAGGTAGCAGACATCCAAAATAAGTTTTATAATTTATTGCACATGGATGCCACTAAACACCTGTATTAGGGGTCTTGGAAGACACTGCCTTATCTGAATCTGTTTCATGAGAATTTTAGCCTCTTACACTTAAAAAACTGAATAGCATTATAAAGTGATGGATTCTCATAAATACTTGTATAGGAATCCTTACTCTAATCCATCAGTGATCTCGCCAGAGTTTAATAAGACTACTAAACTACTGTTTTCTTCTAAAGCTTTGCCAAACAATAAGGACTATATAGCCATGGATAGGTATGAGAAGTAGGTGTATACATCTGCTACCTTATTGTTACATGCCATTAATTTACCAACCCCACATGAATAAATACTTATCTATTTTTGCCAGTATGAATAAGCTGATTTCTGATATTTATGACAATGACAGAAAATGCCTTCCAAGATATGATCAGCTCAGCCATACAGATTGCATGACATTCCATGAAATGTTGCAATCATGTTGTTGATACCTCTTCTAGAGCTACAGCCACTAGTTCTGTCCTTAGTAGATATTTTTGGCTTTATCTCCAATCTTTACCTAATGGTGTTAAGGCCAAAGATTTGAATTTCTCTTTACTCAGGGTCAAATTATTTGGACCAGTTTCTGCTGAAATCTTCCAAAAATTATAAAAAAGTGGAAGATTATGCAGGATTGCAAACAACGTTTTGCTCCACCATCCCATAGTTCCAGAGGAATTATGCTCCCAAATATGATCCTTTCTACCATAAACGTCAAAACCCCCATCAAAATAACAAAGAGATTTTCCAAGAAAAAAATATAGGAAAAACCTAAATCAGACTCATAGGTATCCAAAAGATTATTTGCTGACAACAATGCAACTTCCCTGCTGGTCCTCCTTCCATCCACTTCATTGAATCCATTCCCAGCCCTACAAGAAGTCTTTATTTGCCTTACCCTTTGGCAGATAATGTCAATGTGTACAAACGTCTCTGAAATCTCTTCTAGTTTTCCTAGCTCCAACAGGAACTATTATATCAGGATATTATAAAACTAGTTCCTGCTCTTAAAAAGGCAAAAGTTTTTTTTTTTCCAGAATGTTCCTGGTACCAAGAAAAGATAGTGATTGGAGACCCATTTCAGATTTATCCACACTAAACCTTTTCCTGAAAATATAAAACTTTAGGATGTTACCTCTCCAAGGTTTTCTTTGTACGACTGTCCCTCAATCTCATTTCATTAACCTGGATCTGAAGGACATCTACCTTCACATTCCTGTTCATCCAAATTACAGAAAATGTATAATATATTGTAATTTGGAGGTGTTACTTTTAATTTTCTGCTTTGCCTTTTGTGCTTTCTACATTACTAAGAATTTTCACAAAACACGTAGCCTCTGTAATAGCATTATACAGACTTCAAGGTATCTACATTTACCCTTACTTAGATGACTTCTTGTTTCAGACCACTTCAGTTTAAAAAAACAATAGGGGATTTACAGTTCACTCTTGACGTCTTCTGCATCTAGGCTTTACTCTAAACCTGAATAAATCTGCTCACCAACCTGCTCAAAGCTTACTGTTTCTGTCATGACTGCTGGATGCTTTCTGCATGATGGCTTTCCTCCTTCAGAAAAAAAAAATTCAATTACTAACTTTTTACTTTCTACCTCTTTTAGGTCTGGAAATGACCCTGCAAAAGAGCTTCTGAGGGACCTGGGGTGGATGACATCTATAATGCAGATGATTTCTTTTGACAGACACCACATAAAGAGGACTCAGGGGCATCTCAAATCAGTTTGGGCAGAATGTTGTCACTCACAGTCTTTCCCAATTCCTGACATTTTTTGAAGAAAGGAATCCTATGTTAGGTAAACCAGTTAACACTCAAGTGGATGATCCTTTTCTGGTTTCTTCTCCCCTCCAGAAGGTGTCAACAGGCGGTTATATAATTTCTTCTAAAGTCCATTTCATCTAAACTAATTTTTTCAGCCCATTTGATCTAAAACTCATTTAATCTAAATTAATTTCATAGACAACTGCAGAAGTCTATAGAAGATATGTGGTAGTGTCCCTTTTATGACTATAATGGAGGTGAGTCTAGGAGAGTATGTGGTGATTGCAATGGTCAATGTCATGCTGTACCCCTAGATTTGTAGATGATTGTATTTTTGCTCCAGCACTGATGCACTGTGTGTGGTGTTTTTATTTTTTCAGAGGCTGTGTGACCATGGAGTTAGTATATATAAGTAAAGGGGGGTGTGAGTAAAGGGCCCCACATGGGGGTGTGGGGAGGCTTGCTCACCTACAAAAACATTTTATGGTATATATGTTGTGAAGTAAGTTTTTGATAAAATGAGTTTAGATGAACTGAACTTTAGATGAAATGACTTTTAGATCAAATGGGCTTGATCAAATTAGTTCAGATGAAATGAATTTTAGATGTAATGATATAAACTCATTAACAGATGTTTCAGATCTGACCTGGGAATCCTTTTCTATCAGCATTAAAGTCCAAGGGATCCAGTCCAAACATGACAGGTGAAGACACATTGCCATCAAAGAGACAGCAGCCCTTTACATTGCCTGCAAACTCTTCACAATCTTTGGTGTCCAGGAACTATGCAATTCCTAATAGACAACACCACAGTCTTGTGGTGTATCAACGAACAAGGGGCAACAAAGTCCTTATCTCTGCAGGCTAGCTATGATGGCTGGGGATGGTGCTACTTTTTACAGTCCTTTTACACAAGTACCTTACATTCCTTGAGAAAGTAATTTAAAGGTAGATTACATGAACAGATGAAAGGCAGATCCTCACAAATAGATGCTGAACAAATAAATCATTCTCTAAATTGTCCATTAGTGGGGAACTCTCCAGGTAATTTTGCCTCCACTATGAACAGACAGCTCAGGCTGTTCTATTCCAGACTTCCATGCAGTATAGCATAAAAAAAAGTTTGTCTTATCAGTCTCATGTCAAAGGAAATCCCTATATACCACTGCTCCATTTCCTCTCATTTCAAAGGTCCTTCTGAAGAAAATTTGTTTGGTAACTTCCTTTTGACACAAACACTGGTTCCCCTTCCTTTTCACCTAGCTGAGAGTGGTTAACACAGCCTGCTCCACAGGATGAATCTGCTCATACAGGAAAATGGCTGTCTCATTCCTCCAAACCTAAAAGCTCTGTATTTGAGAGTTTGGGTGATAGGTTTCTAGCTCCCTTTAGACACCCTTATAATGAGGATGTGGTACAAGTAATACAGAAAGCAATGAAATATGCTACAAGAAAATCTTATATAGTCAAATGGAAAATACTTTCTGCCTGGGATCATAGCAGAGAACAGGACCCCTATCAACTGGGTATCCTGATTATTCTGGAATATCTGTGTAAGGTACTTAAATCACAACTAACACACAGTTCTGTCAAAGGGCATCTGTCAGCCATTTTGCCTGCTTGTCTAAAGATCCCTCTCTTTCTTCATATTATGCAGTAAGACAGTTCCTAAAAGCTGTCCTTCATATCAGGCCTCCGAGAAATTCAGTCCCTCCTCCTTGGGATGTGATCTATGTGCTGGCAAAAATACCTCTTCTTCCTTTTGAATCAGTCACTTCTGCATTTTTAAAAATCGGACGGCGCAGTGGTGCAGCGGTAGCATTGTCACCTCACAGCAAGAGGTTCTCTGGTTCAAGTGTTGGCTGGGGTGCCTTCTGTGTGGAGTCTGCATGTCCTACCTACATTCATTTGGGTTTCCTCCGGGTGCTCTGGTTTCCTCCCACATTACAAAGACATGCATCTGGAGCCTTTCTCCCCCGGCCTCCGCTGAAAATTGGCTTTGTTCCAAGTCAGACTTTCCGAGTTAACAAATGTTAAATAAATAAATAAATAAAAATCAGTGTCAGGAAGTCAGTAGTGTTAGTAGCCTTAATGTCTGCTAACGGGGTATTAGAAACACAAGCTTTTATGTACTCTCCATCATTTATGATTCTTTATAAGGATAGAGTTACCCTTATGACTAATTCCTCTTTTATACCTAAAGAAGTCACTGAAATGTTTAGTCACTCTGTTCATTTTCCTATGTTTTCCTAATCCTAAAATAGGGAGAAAAGATTCCATTTACTCGATAACCACAGGCAACTAAAACTCTGTTTGAATAAAACAAAGTCCTCTGACCAGTTATTTGTTTCTTTTGAGAAAATGATGGGCTTCAGTGTCCCAAAACAGACCATCTCCAGGAGGATTGTTCTTGTTATTACATTTTGTTACTCTTTCAATGGAAATTCTTTCCAAGGTCAGATAAAGGCTCACTCTACTGGAGCAGTTGCTTAATCTGGATATTTTTTTTCAACAGTCTAGTTTCTAGATCCATTGTGGAAGCAGTCACTTGGTTATCCATTCACATGTATGCTAAACATTATAAGACTGATGCTTTTTCAGGAACTGGAGATGGTTTGGGCAAATCCATTCTACAAGGGTTATTGGACCCCAGCTCTATACCTCAGATTTCCTCCCAGTTAGCAGAAAAGCATTGAGAATGTTTCCAATGGTCATTAATACTACAGCAATGACCTAATGAAGAACATAGTACAGTTGAGTAAGACCTTACCCTAACAGTATACTGTTGCAGTACATAAAACCTTCCTCCTTCCCATTAGTTTCTACCATTCTGTCTTCCTTTGGCTGAGGTTGATTCTTACTTACCCTAATCCCCTCTTATCCCTTAATATCTGAGCCCTTTTGCTAGAGTATTAACCTAAATTAAATAAATATTTTACTGAGGCCAGGAGGTTCTGAAGATTTTCATGTCTGTGTGTTCTCAATCTACTGCCATGTAGTGCTGTGTATAGGTCATAGTCTGGACATACAGTGTGAGAGATGGGCACTTAAACTTTTGTATAGAGGAAGGATACCTTCTAATTGTTAGCAGTACTCTAACAGTGAAATATTTGAACATCTACTTTTATGGTAAGTTTTACTTTCTTCTGTTCTTGATTTAGTTTTGCACTGACATAGGAAGCATACTTCTAGTATAACTAAAGGAAACTCTGAACATTATAAAACACAACCATTTTTTGGTTCCTTAGCTTCAAATGCATCTCATTTATGTGGCATTACGAACCAGCTCATGACCTTCTGAGTTACACTGGTCTGTTCTTTTCAATAAATAGCTAATAATTTGCAGTATTTATTCTATTATTTAAAAATGCAGTGGAATGTCCATGTTGTACATGTATTCTGTGTGTCCAAATTTTTTCTAACTGATTGGAATTTCAGTTGCATTCCTTCTCCTATACTGAGCAAATAACATATATTTGTTGAGTAGTGCTTTACACAGTTGAGGTATTATTTTGTGATCATCTTTTGATGAGAAATCTTTGATCAGAGTCTGTCTAAACACATAAGACTTTTGACAGCATTCTAGCTGTTTGCATGAGGCAATTGTACAAGTCTGAGCTTTACATGTTTTCCAGTATGAAATGGAGTTGCTATATTTAAGTAAGGAGTATTTGATGGATACAGAGGGGCATGCTGCCCTATTAACAAATCTTTTAGTTGTTTTTATACAACTTTATTTACTCATCACAGTATTCAATTTGCAACATAATTTTACATGTGTTACTAACAAGGAAAAAAAAGAAAAATCACTAAGAATTTTCTTTATCAAATACGTGCATTATACATAACATTTCCATTGTCACTATATTATTTACTCTTGTGCATTTCATACATGTTTCAGTTCCTACCAACTTATGTATTTTATTCATCTATGGGAGCATTATTTTGTATATATTCTTCCCTGATATGTCATTTATTCTTATGAAATGTTTTGACTTTTTCTACATTGTGTTCATGCAATTAATGAAATTAAGTGAAACATTACACGTGAAGAAGTCATTCAAGTGAACCCAGGAGAAGGTATGTGTTGCTTGTGGATTGAAGTAAATAAGGAAAAATACTTCTTCATTTTAAGTAAATAACATGGGAAATACCAGCAAAATTAAATAATGTTCAGTCTGTTTATCAACAGTAAGATAAAACTACAATGTAGAAAATATGAAAGATATTTTTTGCTCCATTCTGTTTCTTCCATTTGAATAGCCCTTCTGAGATATCGTTTTTTTTGTAATAATAAACTATTACTTTAGAGTGGATTATGTTTTAACTGTCTCAAAATGTTTGCAGTGTCAATTACAAGGTATACATTTCACATTAAATTCACATTCTCTGCTTGCGGATTGAGCACAGCTACTTTTTTACCTGCCAGTGTGAAATAAGAGGGTGTTTTTAATGCAGATGTTGCAGAATAAATGGAAGGAATGTAAAGTATCGGCAAAAAGTATTGCATTGTGATATTATGGTGTCATTTGTGCAATTCACTTTGTAAATAAGGTTAAAATGAAATTAAAAGATTTTTGTAGTGGTGTACTATTTGTAAATTGTTAGAGGAAAATAAATTTGTTCAGGTCTGTTCATTGTTAAATCAGAATTGTTGTTAAATCAGAATTGTAATTCAACTGCACACTTAAAATGTAGTCCATTGTCCTGAAGTTTATGTTGTAGACATGACCCAAGTATTAATTGTCGACTGAACACTCAGTTCTAATTTTCACAGGTTTTGATCCTAAACTACCCAAGGTGGAATTAATATTTAACTCTTCAAACCTTAAAATAGGCATCACCATTATATGTACCTGTGTATTTCACTGCATCCAACGGTATGCCTTTGTCTGAAAAAATGCACTACACTTTCTCTTTAATAAAACGGGACTAAAACTGTACTCAAGTTTGTGAATTCTTTTTCATATGTCAGTGCTAAAGATACTAAAAAATACATTAAGAATACTGCATATGTCTTTGATAATCTTATTAGCACAACCTGTAAGATTTCAGAGCATTATTGCTGACGTTTGATTCATACTAAGTACACTGCTGTTATCTCATTTTGAGGAAAATTTTGAGTAGAGCTCACTGTGAACATTGAATAACTACATTAGAAAGGAGTTTAACAAACTATCACAAATGTGGCAGTGATTGCTGTAAGGATCCATCCGAACAACAGAAATCATTGGTTCTCTTTTCTGGAAAAAATGCACTTAGTGAAATTTGCCTAAAATCTTATCACTACTCAACATTTCTTAGGTGCTGTTATTAGCTTGTACAATTAGAACACTATGTAGACTGAAACAGGTAGTTTTATTGTAAGAATATAGATGAAGGACCTGTTTGTTTTATGATTACAGCACTATGATTATAGACTGAGAGAGATGTAGGTTTATTGTAGGAATATATAGATGAAGGATATTTTTGTATGATTGCAGCACTACAGTTGTAGCCTGATATAGATGTAGTTTTATTCTAGCAATATATAGATGAATGATGTGTTTGTTGTATGATTAAATTTTTTTATTGTAGAATGAAAGAGATGTAGGTTATTGTAGGAATATATACATGACTGACATGTTTGTTGAATGATTAGAACTCTATGATTGCAGAATGAAAGAGATGTAGGTTACTGTAGGAATATATAGATGGATGGGGTGTTCATGTATGATTAGAACACTATGATTGTAGGCTGAAGCAAATGTAGTTTTATTGCAGGAATATATAAATGAATGGGGTGTTTGTTGTATGATTAGATCACTATGGTTGTAGAATGAAAGAGATCTAGGTTTATTGCAGTAATATATAAATGAATGAAATGTTTGTGTCTGATTAGAACACTATAATTGTAGCCTGATATAGATGTAGTTTTATTGTAGGAATATATACATGAATGACATGTTTGCTGTAGGATTAAAATACTATGATGAATACTATAATTGTAGAATGAAAGAGATGTAGGTTATTGTAGGAATATATATGTGAATTAGATGTCTGTTGTATGATTAGAACACTATGATTATAGCTGTATCTGATGTAGTTTTATTACAGGAATATATAGATGAATGGGGTGTCTGTTGTGTGATTAGAAAACTATAATTGTAGCCTGATATAGATGTAGTTTCATTGCAGGAATATCTACATGAATGAGGTGTGCAGCACATAGTGGTACACCTGCTAGTGCTGCTACACCAGAATGCTTGGTTTTCAAGTTTGATCCTCAGTTGCGGTACATTCTTTCTGAAGTCTGCATATCATCCTGTAACTATGTGTGTTTTTGCAGGGGCACTGACTATACCAAAGACATGCAGTAGGCAGGCTGGCAAAGTCTGGAATTAACCTTTAATAGGAGCACATACAGTATGTCTGTGATGGATTGCTACCCCATCCAGAACTGGTTCCTGTCTTTTTTTGCAATTCTTGATAGGATTAGCTGTATTTGACCAGGACTTTGAAGTAGATAACATAAGTATTAAAAAGCTATGATTGAAAAATATAATTCATTCTCCAATTATCCATTTAATCCCATGGAATCTTTGGGGTAACATTCACCGGTCGCAGAGAAATGAAGTACCCCCCCACACACACACACGCGCACACACACAGCACATGGATCTATAGGCAATTTGTAGGTGTCCCAGTTTATCTGCAGCTTTTCTTTGGTAACAAGAAAGGCAGCAGACCACTCCCATAAAGCCAATTCAGCTGAAATCGTAACTATAGAACCCACTACTGTGAGCTAGCAATGCAAACCCATGTACCACGATGCTGTCCATTTTTTGTGTTAAATCATAAGACTTACACAGCATTCTACCAATGCTCCCATTGCCAGACTGCCAGTCATCCCCCTCAACTGTGCAGAGTTTCACAGAATGTCTCAGATATTGATTCATATCAGTTTCTCAAAAAATGTGTGGGTTTATGGTAAATCATTGAGAATAAAAGTCACCAAATAATGACATACATTTGAGTTTCAGACATGCTAATGCAAGACATGTTTTTTTATCAGTGTTCTAAGTTTATAAGATCAGTATTTAAAATGTGTCCCTCCATTATAGTTGCTTTTTCCAGACTTCTTTTACTTAGAAGTTGACTGGAATGCTACCAGTAGAGTCTGTATTTTCTTGCATTTCGATGTTTATTATTACCAGTTAGTTATTCCTATCAGAAAACATGTCACACCATGTGAAACTGTTGAGTGTGGAGTGGTGCATTGTCTAGGGCTATGTTGCTCGTGGACAAAAGATTCATTTCTTGAAAGTCAATTTCCAGCTGCTCAAGACACCAAGAATCAGAGCTTCTCCACAGAAAATCTTTGTTGGAGGGAGGTGCCAGCTGTGATACCCTTTGGGGGGGGGGGATTTCCCCTTCTTCAAGCTGGAGCGACCACTGAGTTTGTATATATAATTTTTGATTGAGAGGGAAATGGGGGCAAAACACATTTAAAACTTTTTTTGGGAGTGCCATTTTTTCACTGAGTGGAGTTTGGTGATTCCTTGGCAGGCTTACTTTGGCAACTCATAGAGTAAGCATTGTCTATTGTCTTTTCTCTTCTACCTACTGTGTGTGTGTGTGTGTGTGTGTGTGTGTGTGTGTGTGTGTGTGTGTGTGTGTGTGTGTGTGCTTGTTGCTGGCATTCATTGCTCATCAGAAATCTAGAATCAAAGGTTTTAGCAAATATCTGTGACCAATAACTGTTCTGTTTGAATGTTTATTTTTCACTGTGCACACAGCAATCAGAATTTTCCTTTTATTCTAATATTAAAAATCTTCACTCATGAAACTTCTTACATTGCTACCTGCACTGTCTGCTGATTATAACTGTTCTTAAGCATATTTAAGCTCGAAATATCATGCTATTTATGTAGTTTCTACTAAAAACATGCTGTTGTACTGCTGCAGAAACCACATTTTAAAAAAGTGTATAATGACAGAAAATTTCAGGAACAGTATTCTGAAGAAGGAGTACATAAAGGAAGTAACACACAGTTGTAAATAAAAAGTTATTTAACTAATAAACTATTTAACCATTCATATGATAGTGGACAGAATTTTCAGATTATTAGCTATTTTACATCACAGCTCCTATTTAAAGAATAAGACAACTGCACAACTTTATTAGCTTCATAAATGATTTATCCCATGCATGGGTCCCCTCAGATTATCTATGGTATGATCCCTGTTATTCTCATTAGGGGTAATATATAATTATCAACCATGGGATAGGTAAGTTCAGTCTATAACCAAATAGGATATGTTATTCTAAGCACAAAAAGGAAAACTGGCTATGCTTAAAAATGTCTGCAAGGGCAGCTAGCCTAGTACTTAGGTAAGAACCTAAATGCTTATAAAAGCAGATTTTTATACCTTTGTATCGATTGCATTGGTTACAATACCAGGCAGATAAGCAATAGATAAGCCACACAATAATATCAAATAAAAAATGCGCTTTGGCTGCAATGATATATTCTCATATTCTTATGATTAATCAAATCCCTGCTTCTCTTTTATTTTATACCCTAAGTTCAAACTATATTAGGAATCATTCACCTGAGAGTGCACTACTTTTTTTACAGAATGGCTATACAAACTCAAGGCAGCTAATTGGCTAGTTAACCTTTCTATTTCTTTCACCACATTATGAAAGCTGCTAATACTTAGTCCTGCTGGCCATTAAGTATTGCTTCTTCTCAAATATTGGAAAACTATCTGCATATAATATACATATCGCAGTCATCTACAAATTCAGTCTTATAACATTTTGTATACTTAAATGTAATAATGCAATATTTGGAAATTGTTTTAGAATTGTTTCTTACATTCATGCTATTCTTATGGTTGCAGCTACAATGGGTGCATTTTACGATTTTCATGTCAAATATTCTTGTAAGCTGGTAATACAGGAAGCTTTTCTCTTCTACCTACTGAGGAAAATGTGTCATGCCAAGTAAGATCAGCCAGGTTAATCGTCTAACTACCTAACTAGCTAACTAAGTCATTTACTAACTAAATAACGATCTGAAACAAATCACACATAAAGGTGTTAGTAAAAGAGTTACAACAGAATGCAATAGCCTTTGTAACTCTGCAAAGATAGAAGAGTGACTGTACAAGACTCGGCAAAGCAGAGCTTTAGTTTATACATGGAAAGGGCACAGCAAGTGCAGTACCCTTCCAGATGGGACAGCAAAAAAAAAAAAAAAAATCTGGAGAACTACAAACCCATTGGCTTAACAATAGTGGCTAGAAAAGGTATGGAAAGAATGCTGAGGAGAATACTCTTAGCAGTTCTACAAAATAATGACCTCTAGGATGTTAATGAATATGCATTGATAGCCAAAATGAGCTGTTGCTCAAGCCTGGTCCAATTTTGTACTTGGGTTACAATTTAAATATCCTTCCTTTAGGGAATATATCTACAGTATATCAAACACCAGCAGTAAGGTCTTAGAATGTAACAAGAAATAAAAGAATTTTTGGAAGTGTTGTGGTTTTAGACTATAGTCTGACACTTGGTGCATGGCTACTTGTTGTCATCAGTTTGTCATGTTTGCACTTGAGTAATGTTAGCGTTTTGCTTCTCAGGATCTTTCTTAGTCACGCATGCTTTGATTTTATTTTATTTATTTATTTTATTTTACATTTGTTGACCGGGCTAGTCCAACTGGATACATGTCCATTTTCAGTGGAGGCCCGGGGAGAAAAGCTCCAGTTAAAAGCATACTACAAAACATACTAAAAAATCATACAGAAACATCTAATACAAAAATTAGAAAATGACATTAATATGGAATAAATCATCTTCAGTTTAACAAAATTTACATAAGGACTGAAAAAATGACTGGAAGAGTTAAGCATGGTAAGTGGTACTCAGGAGTGACAGTGTTAGGAATTAAGAAGGAAGGTTAGTTTAAAGAATGGTTGCATGAAGCGTTATGGTTGAGAATATTATGTTTTGAGGGTAACAGATAATTAGAGAATAACAGTTAGTCAGGGTTGGTACAAGAGCATAACCAGTGGTTAGAGAAGAAAAGTTTTAGGTTAGTTTTAAATAGTGGGAGAGAGGTTAGCGTTGTAAGGTCTTGTGGTAAGTGATTCCATATTTTACCAACTGAATTAGAGAATATGGAGTCACCTGCTAAGTTATTTGATAAGGAAGTGTGAATCGACATTTTGTTAGTGGAGCGTAGATTCCTCAAGTTATTATATGGTCTTATGAGGGTAGAGAGAATTGGGGTGTTGTTGGGTTGGTGTAGGGCTTTATGGGTGATTGTAAGTTGGTTAAATTGTAATAGGTGAGGTAATTCAAGCCAGCCTAGTTGTTTTAGATTCTGACAGTGATGAGTCCTGTATGGAGAGTTTGTAGCAAATCTGGCAATATTGTTATATGATCTAGCTAGTTTGTTAAGATTATTTTTAGAAAGATTGGTATATATGGGGGAAGCATATACTAGGGTAGAGATTAAGTGTATTCTAGCTATTGTGGTTCTGGCTATTGGTGTCAGGAAAGGTTTGATTCTATAGAGGGATCCAAGTTTTTTGTTAATAGATTTTATTCTAGTGTTTATGAAATCTTGATCTCTTGTAATTGAGCTCTTCTTAATTGGAATAATGCAAGTCCTTATACAAAGGGGACCCTGAGACCGAACTCGACCAATTGCAGCTAGTGCAGAATTTTTAAATTTAATGTTCACTTAACACTACTTCTACCCTGCCTAGCCTGCACTGGATGCTATTTCTGTCTGGCATTGTTAAACCTTTTGTGTTAGTGTATTTAACTTTATATGATCTGCCCTCCCCATATGAAGGAGTACCTGTTTTTCTATATCTGTGTCACATCTCTGTGATGATATTATTTCACTATTTAGACAGCATCTGGAGATTTCTACTACTCATCGCTTTTGTTATCAACGCCTTTTGATCCTTTTGTCATGAACCACCATGCCTCTGGAACCTTCTTCAACCACTACTGGGAGTCCCCCTGCTGTCCAGTTTTAAGAGGGCACTGAAAAATCATGCATTTATATTGAACTTACAATTTTAAGATATACATTTTACATATATCCCATTTATAATTATTTGAACACTGTTCATTGATATTTATATATTTTAACATCTATGTATTATAAATGATTGTGCTCAGATATGGCCAGCCATGCTTACACAAGGCCAGCCTTTGATAACCTGGCACCAAAGGGAAAGAACTCCATGGTGCTACCCATCTGCACAGTGCCCAATACATATCCATTGGTATCCCCCCATGCAAGACTCCCCCACATCCTCTTCTCCCCTGTAACATTCACTTTATTCTTCCTTTTCCACATTTTTGCCTTATTATTCAGCTTTTTCCTATATTCTTTCAACACATCCTAAATGAGCCAGACTGCCCTCCAATAACTGTGGGGGAAATAACTGAATTAAGGCTGCAGTCTGGGTGCCTCCTTGCTCCTAGAAGCCATGAGGTTCTGAATATTGTGAGGTACATTTTAGAGTTTTTTTTTTTTTTTTTAACAGTCATTTCATCTGATGCTGGCCTGAACAAAAGTCATGATTAAGGAAGGAAATTTTGTCTTTCATTTCAACTTAGTTTTTGTCCTACATCCTATCAACACACACTAACTGACTGAGACTGCACTGTAATAACTGTGAAGGAACTAAATGAACTGATCCAAGGGCCTGGGAACCTAGCAATACCATGCGTTCACAGATAAAAGACAGTGGTGTTATGTGTTGCAAATGTGTAGACACACAGACCCTCAAAGACAGAGACTCTTATATACACAGACAAACACACACATACATATACTGACACTGCATCATGCACTAGACTTGGTATTTAGGGCCAATGATTTTTCACAAATATACCAACAGTCACACTGTCCCTGTTAAGCCAAGTCTGTCATAAGATACACTAACACAAACACTAACAAGTTGCAAACTTACCTACAGGCAACGGAAGGAATGCCAATTCAGATACAGTTTGTTTTTGGGGTATGAGAAGAAACCAGAGCACATGGATAGATGCACATAGAGACAGAGATGGCATGCCAATTCCACACAGAAGCCACAGCCAAGAATTCATCTAGAGCCAAGTGATATGAGATGGCAGTGCTATTCACTACAGCAATCTGCCTATGAGAATTTACTTTCACACACATCCCGCTGCTGCCAGAACACCAAACATAGCCACTTATCACTTTCAATGCGGTTTGTGATAGAAAGTCAAGGAAATTATGGCTAACTTGTTACTCTTAAATTCAATAAAACCATCAAACACACACACACATTGACACACTCACACATGTAAGTCATAGCAATACTAATTTTATGCTGTTTTTGGAAAACACAGTACATTGTATGGCTGTACATTTGCCACACCAGATCTGTGACTGTTGTTTAGCCATAGTGTGGTGGGTAAGTCACTTTCTATCTGCAGAGTGCCTCTATACCTATTAGTTGCAGCAACTTTACTGAAAATGTACACCTCGGATGTCTGTTTGCGATAAAGAAATAACACTTCGTTTGTTTCACACAAACACACACAGTAATCTTATCAAACTAGTCCACCCTACTTCAGACAAATGCATATTATTCGAGCAAAGCCAGATTAGTAACTGGTTAAACTAAGTAAATGACAAGAAAGTCAGTCTTTTTATCCACACACAGCTCCTATCCCTACCTAGAAATCATAAGTACTCCTGTGTATACTTCATACATTTTTCTGACAAAAAGTGATAGGCACATAATGCATTTCAACTTTGATCCTCAGAGAGAGTTGCCACACATTAAAATATCACCTGTTGCTTCACATAAATTACATTATTCCTGAAAAGCCAGAACAGTGAGCAAAAACGGTAGATACTTAATTTTTCTTCAGACTGTCTCAGCAATTGTAGCTACTTTGTCAGTGTACATCTAAAATGCTGAAGTCTTGTCCGTGTACATCTCAGATGCCAAATTCATAAACGCATACACACACACACACACACACACACACACACACACACACACACACACACACACACACACACACACACACACACACGAGGACTACACATATTAATGTATTCATATAGGAGTTGAGTCGTGCTAAAGAGCCAAGAACAAAGGCCAAAAATTAAGGACAAACTTTAAATATTGCTCTTCTATACCTAGAGCTTTCCTAAAACAATAGGATTTGCATTAGCATGCATCTTCTGAGGCTAAGAAAATGAAGTCTGATATTCAAATGTGACATCATCTAGAGGTTGCAGTCCTCAATAATTTACCAGAAAAGCATACATTTCATAAGGAACAGACAAAAAAGTGAGGCAAAGTCAGGGATATTTTCTGAAACTAGGGACAGTTGGATGGTATGAAGATAGGATTGGCTGCATACAAGGATTTAAAATGCAAGCTATAACAAATAGACTTGTTCTGCATAGATGTACCCTGACTGCAATACTAAGATCCTCATGCCGTTATCTATGGAATCTTGATGATGTTTGTCGTGTCACTATGGCCATTATTCTCCAGTGTTCAAAGTTCCTGGGCTTCACACATGATTACACCCACCACAGAGCATCAAAGGCTCTGTGATTTGTTGGTCAGGCCTTAGGTTGGACTAGGCAGACTGTCAGGTAGCTAGTTATTGTGTCTCATTTTCCTTACAGGGTGTCACTCTTTTCTCAACAGGAGAAAATCCAACATCTTTTTCACTGGGAAAAAGCTTCCCTACCTTTTTTCCAAGTTATGTTTCTTCATTGAGTAAAAGATTCCTGCATAAAGGTTTGGGAGTGTGGCCTAATGGTTAAGGTGCTTGCCTTACAAAAGCAAGGTGCACGGTTTGAGTCTCACAAGGGATAATTGGCTAGGCTTAAAATGGCTCACGTGAGCAGTTAGCTTAGTGCTAACGTATGAACCTATAATAGCTGCCCTAGGTTGCCTACTATGTTACCATTGCCTAAGACCACTCAAGTATTTTAATAGGTGTGAATTCTTTGCCACTGAAGCCATTAGCCTATGGAATCTAGTGCAGCTTCAGTTAAAGCACAGTGAAAAAAAGAGAGTGTAGGTAATGCTGGAAACTTCTTATTGTATAAAAGAAGAAAGGAATGGAAGAGCAGTCCCTACAGTTAACTATTTCCTGATAATATAATGCAAACTTTTCTCTTAGTTGAAGAAGAAAGGCCTCATTGCTTTGTTAGAACAGACTGCTAACAGCACAAATCAAAGAGAGTTACCAGAAAAGGTTAATGATTCTCAGGCCAAAGACTGAATCAACAGATTTCTTGTGTCCTGCCACATTAAATGAGTGGTTGCAACAGTCTGAAGAATAGGGTTCATAGGTTCATAGGTGTGTAGTAGGCTAATGGCCCTGGAGCCTTTACAAGCCTACCTCAAAAAAATTTCCCAGGCACCATGCCACCTGATGTTTGTTCACAGTGCCCTTATCCAGTAGGGCAACTGGAGTGATCCCTGGGATGATCTTTCTGTTACCCATCCACTCTTCAACATTTCTCTTGAATAAGGCCAGTGAGATGCTCTGTTTAACATGAATGGAAAGTTTATTCCAGAGTATGGGCAGTCTTTGGGAAATGAACCTGTCCCTCCAGCATGTTCTGTTAATTCTTGTAATGAGGTTGTGATCTCTGCAGTGTGTGGCACAGGGGAATTGGGATTTCTTTAGGTGTAGCATTTCAAGTAGGGCTGTGTCAGACATGGATTTGTAAGTCAAGCAGAAGTCACCTCTAAGTAGACGATAAGAGACTGAGAACAGCTGAAGTTTCTTGAGTCTTTCCATGTAGGGCATATGTTTAAGGCCTAAGATTTTTTTTGTGAGGTACTTTTGTGGCCTTTCCAGCTGTTGTAGGTGTCTGGTCAGGTACATGACAAATGGGGTGTTATATTCAATAATTAGTCTAATGAGGGATGACTAGAGAGAGATTATGACCTCTTTCTTCCTGGATGCTAAACCTTTGGTTAGAAGATGTGTCATGTAGAAGGACTTTCTGACCACAGTGGCAATGTGGTGGTTGAAGGTGAGGTGGCTGTTGACCTGGGTGACCAGATCTCTTATGGCGCCTTCAGTATTCAGTGGGCTCCCATCAACGTGGTAATTCGTGGGAACTGAGTTTTTTCCAGTAGGGATGATAACGCATTTTTTGGCATTAAGCTTCAGGCCATGGTTCCGACACCAGTCATTGGTCTCAGAGAGGCCCTTTTGTAGGATGTCTGCATCACTTGGGGAGTTGATAATGACTCCTAGCTTGCAGTCATCAGTGAACTTGGTTAGCCAAAGTCCTTCTGTGTTGGCCTGGACATCTGAGAAGTAGATGCCAAACAGGAGAGGGTCCAGGACCGAGCCCTGTGGGACTCCACTCGTGATTGGTCAACAGTCTGACTTGGAATCCACAACTTTCCCTCTGTGGGTCCTGTCTGTGAGCCAATTTGCAACCTACCTAGTGATGTAGGGATTATTGCCTAGTTTGGTGAGTTTATCAATGATACCTGAGTGGGGAATGGTATCAAAGGCCATACCCTCATCCACAGCCTTGGTGACTGCCTCAAAGAAGTCAACCAGGTTCAGCAGGCAGAATCTCCCCTTGACAAAGCCAAACTGTGTGGGGTCAAGAGTTTGGAATTTGCCTATATCTTTGTTAAGCAGGTCCATGATGATGTGCTCCATAGCTTTGCATACCAGACTCATCAGGTTAATCGGGCGGTAGTTACCAGGGTCTGTAGTTGCTCCACCTTTATGGAGTGGGATGACTGTAGCAGTGCGCCATTCATTAGGGACATAGCCTGAGATAAGGCTGTGATTGAACAGGGCACACAGATGTGGTGCCAGTTCGTTTTGTAGCTCATATAGGACACAGCCAGGGATATTATCAGGTCCCATGGATGCTGCATTCTTGGCTTTGGACAATGCAGATTTTTACCTGTGCTGCAGAAATGGTGGGTACCAGTCTTTCTTCTGGTATTGTGAAAGAGCCCTTGGTGGGGAGGGGTAAAGTTGGCACTGAATTTGTCAGACAGTATGTTGGCTATATCTGTTGGATCAGTATAGGAGGTGCCATTGTGCAATAACTCAGAGCAAATCTGTGTATTGTCTTGGAGGTTTTTGATATAGCTATACAAGGCTTTGTGGTTGTTTTTGGTGTCAGATGCAATTTTACCTTCATAGCTGGCTTTAGAGGACTTGATAATGGATCTCAGCTTTTTGTTGAGATTGATAAGGGAGATGTTCCAGTCTTGTGACTTTATGTTTTTCTGAAACAGTTTCTTCCTCCTGTTGTAGAGTTTATTGATGGCTGGAAACCACCAGATTGGCTTCCTTTTTTTGGAGGAGAGCGTCTTAGTTCTAGTTGGTATGGCAAGGTCCATGCATTTGTGTAGATGCTCATACAGTGCATTGGTGTATGATTCTGCAGTCGTGCAGCTATTTTCCATTGACGTGGGTGCCGAGAAGTTAGCCACCTCTGTTTTTAGGAGTCCAAAGTCGGCTTTAGAGAAGTTTTTCAGGGTGGTCTCCTTAGCAGGGGCTGTAGGCGAGATGGAGATTTCCATGGTGATCAGTTTGTGGTTGGATTTAACCAGTGAGGAACTGACTATAGGTGTGGACCAACAGTCTCCCATGTTGGTGATAACCAGGTCAAGTATGTTGCTTCTTCTAGTGGGGGTCAGAATGAGCTGGTCCAGGACATTGGAACTGATCAGTTCCAGAAAGTGTTGGGCCTGAACATTGGTACTTGAATAGTTTTCTCAGTTGATGGAAGGGTAGTTGAAGTAACCAAGTATGAGAGTATTGGGCTGGACCTTGATAGACTCCAGGGTGCTTATGAACTTGGAGTGAGAGTCTAGGGACATGTTTGGGGTTCTGTAGCAGGTTATGACTTGTAACGCCGCCTTACCCAGTGTTAGTTGTACCTGAAGTATCTTGGATGCATTATCCTGGGCTACCAGTCTAGAGGTATGTGTATCCATTAAAAATATGGAGACAACACCACCTTTGGAGCTTCCAGCCATATTCTGGGGCCAAAAGGTATGGAATGAGTTGTAGCATGGGAGCACAGGGGTGCTTTCTGCCTCCTTAAACCTGGTCTCTTGTACAGCAAAAATATTGACATTCTCCATTTTGAGGAGAGCTTCGACTGAGTGCATCTTGAGATTTAGACTTCTAGCATTGAGCAGCATGACCCTCAAATTGCATTTGTTTGTAGCTGTTCTGGTGGAATTTTGGTCTTTGGAACACTGCCTAAAAAAGGCACTATAGGGATGGCAAGAACCTTAGCCAGTACCCAAAATCCCAGGGGTGACAGATGCAGGCCTTCTCTGGCAAAGCATCGAGGTCTGTTGATCATGTCGTCCCAGGCAGACAGATACTGGATCCCCTTAGAATAACACCAGAAACTTAGCCAATTGTTGAATTCAATCATTTTCTGCTCATACTGTGGTATAATTCTGGTTGATGGTAGAATACTGCTCAGGGCTAGGTTCATACCTGCCTGAGCCACATAATCCAAGAGTTCCATCACATCTCTTTTCATGTAGTCCAAGGAGGTACATCTCAGG
Organism: Protopterus annectens; assembly: GCF_019279795.1. Taxonomy (NCBI): domain Eukaryota; kingdom Metazoa; phylum Chordata; order Ceratodontiformes; family Protopteridae; genus Protopterus; species Protopterus annectens. The sequence continues at coordinate 1,350,946,705 of NC_056729.1, read as the reverse complement.
TCATTCACACCCACATGGACAATTATTGAGTCATACTTGTACTTGTTGTGGAGTGACCTGAGAGCATGTGTAATGTGGCGGATCATGGCACCTGATAGACAACTAACTGTCACTTTCTCCTTGTTCATCCTAGTGAGTGGGACATCAGTGTGCCTCACAATTGAGTCTCCTATGATTAGTACATTGGACAATGTGTTTTGCCTTAAGAGCTTAGGTTGAGGGGCACACTGTGTTGGTGAGCTATGTGTTCTGAGGTTGGTGTTGTGCTGTGGTGGTGGAGTGTGTTTCTGTCTCAGGGGTCTCTGTTGATTGGGTTTTTATTGAGAACCTCCATGAAGGTGGGTGTATGGTTTATGTTTCTATGTGTGGGTTGTGAGGTTGGTGTTTTGGAGAGCTGTGTGCTCTATGTAGCAAGTTGCAGGTGTTGACCTTCTCCTATTGACCTGCTAGTTCGGTCTTGGTAGGAGTGTGCACTGCTTCCAGTTTGGTGATATAAGTGCATCTCTCACATGTATGAGTGTTGGGAGGTAAGAGGAGAGGGCTGTCTGTGTACATTAGGCAGTTGCCGCACTGTCTCAGAATGCCCAAGTGCACCAGGTTAGCAGGATAAAGCACAGAAAGTTGCCCTACAATCATACCAGAAGGGATGGTCATAACTAATAAGTATTGGTGCTGTTACTGCTGAAGCTGTGGATGCTGCAGACCTGTATTTAAATGTTACTCAATTTTCAGGTTAAGAACTCAGTAAGAAAAAACTCACAATGAAGCACAGATTAATCACTTATAGTCAAAAGAATAGCACTTGCAGTATGAAAAATACAGTTTAACAGCAACAAAATGCAGTAAAGTGCAGTTAAACTGTAATGAAGTGCAGCAGATAGCAATGAAATATAGTCAGTCAGTAGATTGCTTTGAAACAATAGCTACAAATCACAACAGTAACAACAGCAGTAATAAAGCCGTGATTCAGTAGAACACTGTCATCAGTTTTGTGAGGCTACCAACAACCAGTAAGAAATATGGCAAACAGCTCAATGAAGTCGAAAGAGGTACAGATTTTTTTTTCTTTTCTTCAAAGACTGTTATATTCTGGGGACATATTGTAATTAATGTAAAGAAGATGTTTGTTAATCTCTTGATTTTATTTTTAATACTATTACCGCTGACTTTGTGACCTGTTATCACCAACTACCTGATACACACATCTTCAGAGGTTCCCCCTCTAGTGACAGCATTCCCAATGTGTCCATTGTCAGTAGGGTTCCACTTGCAGTTGAGAGCTGAAGGTTCTAAAAGATGCAAGCCGGTGTGTTTCTCTGACTGGGACAAGTACAAGCAGGGGTCTGTTATACTCTGTCTCACAGCTGAGTTTACCATTAAGTTTTACCACTCCCTCTTGATGTGCTGGACTTACATTAGGAGATTGATGTTCAGTGGAACCATGAGAGAACCACCCATAGTGACACAGTAATGCATTGCTTTTTTCCCAACCATAATTTTAATGTGACACTCACATCTCATCTTTTTTCGGTATCACCAGCAGAGAATGTATCATGTGCATGTAACCACAGGAAAACAGCATTCAAAATATGCTTCTGATAATAATGGACTTTTACACACATGAAGCTGCTTGGTCTTCTCTCCATCCTTTGACAGTTATTCTTTTTCTCCTATGTTTAAACAGCAAAATTTATTAAAATGTTGAGCTATTAAGCACTCTGAGCTTCCAAGTAGAACACGATTCACTCCAAACTGTCAGTGTTGCAAATTATGTAGGACAGATACAATATACTTTAATATTTAGCATCTTTCTTTTCTGGATTTCTTCGTGCAGTTTCTTTATCTAACTTTTTTCCCACCGAAAAGGGTTAAAGGCAAGAGCTAGTGTCTGATTTCTTCTGACTTCAACTTGCCATTAATTTTGTATTGCTTCCATTATGGATGTCATGTTGCCCTCTTCCCAGTCCCAGCATGTAGCGAAGGTGGAATTCTGCTTTAAGTTCCTTGTCCCTCTATCTGCACCAATGTCAATAAACTTAGTTTGAAAAATGAAGTTCCATTTTTTTTTCATTATTTCAGATTATGGATTTCATTTATTATGCATGTATTTCTTGGTATCAACAATGGTCATTTGCACATACAAAACCTGTGCAGCTGCATTCACATCATGAGATTTTACAAGTCATTCATTTTCAGTTCAGGCATTACTGTTGTTATTTCTTGCAGCCATGTTCACTGTTGATCTTTAATGAGCACACTCCTGGCTAGCCTTCAACTAAGTTGCATTTCAAGGACAGGAGCAGATTTACAAAAATATAAAATTATGTGCTGACTGCATATGGTTAGTCACCAAAAGAAATAATGAGAAATGCAGCTGTCTGACATAAGGTAAGGTATCTCCTTATGACTGTAGATATTTGAGTTCATGTAACAGCCCGACATTCAGAGCACCAGCCAGAGAGACTACATCTAACATCTTAAGACCATTTTTTGGCTCTCAGAGAAAAGTGCAGGTTGTGCCACTGAGACAGAAACCTTTAGTGTAGAATGGGTTCAGTACTAGACAGTTCTCATGCTGAAGGTAGGGTTTATGCAGGGGCTCCTGCAAAAGTATATGTGAGTATACATTTCACCATTGGATCTCCATGTGCACATTAATATAATGCGCAGTAAAAATATGCAATTTTCATAATATAATGAACACACACTGACATGTCTTTAAATGACAAGCAGCAATTAAAGCTCATGATCTGAAAGGTCACAACTCCACTTAATGTGGGAACGGTGCAACGCATGGTTGCATTGGAAAAGCACAGAAAAGGGTGAGATGGTAGTAAGAACTGGTAAATGTAGGTTACTAATAAATAGATATAGACATAAATATAAAAATATATATGTATATTTGCATATAGATATATATAGATATAGATATCGATAGATATTTGGCCAAGCTTTACTTTTTATAACAAAGGTCTTGTTAATTTGATGCCAAAAACATGTATATATAAAAACATTAGCTGCATCATTTACCGTAATCTGACTTAGTAGTTTTCTTTCAATTCAAATTATTTCAAAAGAAAGAAAAAGTCGTTTGCAATAACCCTGTTAATTGCTTTATTTTCATAATACATGTACAGATATTACACATCCTTATGTTCTGGAAATGTCTGTTGAGTCTGGATATAGTATGCTTTCAGACAGCTAAACAGCATCTGTCTAGGTTTAAATAGTCGTAAAATAGTTTTATGTATTACTCAGCCTTCTAGCATTTTGTTGTTTGTATCTTTATTTGTGGTCCTTTGTACTGCATCCACCTCAACACTAACCTTTGAGTTCCATAAATTAAATAAAAATTTTTACTTGTTTTTTAATGTGCATACGCCTAACCAGAATAAACATTTTGCAGTGTACTAAACATGCAGCGTATCTGAATATTACAGATGACAGTCAGTTTGCATGATGCAGAGATATTATTTATCATTTGTGATATTCATTTGCTGGTGTGTTCCATGCAGAGTGGATTTTTTTTTTTTGTAAAAGTGAATTTGAAAGTCACCAAGTATATAATAAATAAAAATTGATCACAGCTTTCTAAATGAGTAGATCAAACCTGTATGTGCTTAAATTTCAAATTTTGTCAGCATTTAAACATACCTTATTGGACTGCGATAAAATATATTATTTATAATATTTAAAAGCCAGCTGGCAAAATCAATAAAATGAGGAGAGGTCTGAATATAAACAAAATTCAGCTAAATTTGAGTTTTGTTTGACAGGGGATTGGAACCTCAACTTATATTAACTGAGATGTATTCATTGTAGGTATATCTGATACATATTTAAATAGATTACCTTGAATGAATGCATTTCTACATGGTCTGAAGAAAAGTATATTGCTTGAAAGCTAAGCAAGCACTTTAACTTAATAAATCCTTCAGTGGCAGTACAGTACTGTAGAATATTGCTAATATCTATTTTGCAATATAATTATTTCATCATTTCTTATCAAAATTTTCAAAAAGAGCATCCTGGATAGAGATAGCTATATTGTAACAAAGCCATTGAAAATATCTGGCTCTTTGTTCCCCCTGGATAAGGTAGTGAGGTTACTACCTTATCCATGCCCCAAGATACTGCATCCTACAACTTGTAAATTTAGAAGTAGAAATCAATGTAATATGGGTTATTGGTAGGAAGTGAGTATTTCAATGGATAGAAAAATCAATGCACACTCAGTAGCATATATTCTAGTCATGCACTTTTGTATCACCTCAGTCAGAAAGAAAGATTTCATTATACACTCAGTGAGGCTGCATGAAATAACAGCAAGGAATAGGAGGAAAAAAAGTCATCATTCAATATTATTAATATTATTAATCCCTGTGAAAACCATAATAATTCAGAAGTCAAGTGGTGTCATTAATGTTTCTGTGACCAGGATTACAATTTCCAAGAGTGCACTCTCTGAATCTTTTTTCCCACATTGATGTATTCTTTACAACCAGTAATGGCTGTCATTACTGTCATAATTCAAATCCCTGATGAATTTTTGACTTTCATTGGTGACTTACTGTAACAGTATTTGTTTATTTATTTATTTAGTTGTCTTTTGTTGACCAGGTTAGTCCACTGGGCAAGTCGCCCATTTTCACTGGAGACCTGAGGAGAAAAGCTCAACACAAGGATGCAATAAAAGTAGTCAATACAAAAAATTGAATACAATAAAAAATATATATATACATTCATGCTATACATGCAGAAAGAGTACAACAGATCAACTATGCATGAAAATTCTAGAAACCCATAGGTTAACAATAGGTCATTTTAAAGAAGAAAAGAAAACAAATAGGGTTAGAAAAGGGGAGGAAGTACTAAATAGAGGGGTAGAGGTAGAGAGGAGAGACATAAAGTTTAGGGGAAATAAAGAGCATAAAGAGTGATAAGAAGGGTAGGAGATGTAGAAGAAAAGGTAGAGAAAAGATGTAAATCAGGCAGAGAAGTAGGACAGCATTACAGCTGAGGAATTAATAAGAGTTACTATTAGAATCACGAGCAGAAAAACATAGAATATGAAGCAGAAATTGAAATAGGTTCATAGGTTCATACTAGGCTATCTGCCCTAGGGCATTTATAAGCCTAGCCAGAGTGTATTTGGCTTTCGCCACCCATTTTAAATTAATTTTGCTATGCCCTTTTTCGAGGTTAGTATACTGTGCCTCTGTCTAACAGTGACACAGAAGTGATACCCGGGGTAAACCTACGATCTTCCATCCACTCATCAAGATTCCTCTTGAAGAGAGTCAATGAGGGACTCTGCCTAACCTGGACTGGGATTTTATTCCAGGGTGAAGGGAGCCTCTGGGTTATGAATCTGTCCCTCCAGCATGTCCTATTTATTTCAGTGCTGAGGTTCAAGTCTCTCGAGCGCGTAGCTCGATGGGATTTGGATTTTCTGAGGTGCAGCATGTCCATTAATTCCAGATTGGACATGGCTTTATACATCAGGCACAGATCGCCTCTGAGCAAGCGATATGCCACTGAGAAGCGCTGGAGTTTCTTTAACTGGGCAGCATATGGCATCTGTTTGAGCTCTTTGATCCTCTTGGTGAGGTACTTTTGGGGTCTTTCCAGTTGCTGCAGGTGTCTGGTAAGGTACATCCAAAAAGGGGCATTGTACTCAATTATGGGCCTGATGAGGGATGAGTAAAGAGGCACAATGACCTCCCCTGATCTAGATGTGAATCCCTTCATGATTAGGTGGGCTATATAAAATGTTTTTCTAACCACTTTGGCCACGTGGTTGTCAAATGAGAGATTGCTATCAACTTGGGTCCCCAGGTCCCTAATTACTTCTTCTGTACTTAATGGATTACCACCGATGTGGTAATTTGTGGGCACTTTGTTTTTGCCAAAGGAGATGACTATACACTTTTTGGCGTTTAGCTTGAGGCCATGGCTCTGGCACCAGTTGTCTGTTTCTATGAGGCCCTTTTGGAGGATGCTTGTGTCGGCTGGAGAGTCGATTATGGCGCCCAGTTTGCAGTCATCTGTGAACTTGGTCAGCCACAGTCCTTCCATGTTGGCCTGTACCTCCGAGAAATATATACCGAACAAGAGAGGTCCCAGGACTGAGCCTTGTGGGATGCCACTTGTAACTGGTTTGGAGTCTGACATGGCTCCAGCAATTCTACCCATGTGGGTTCTGTCCTTGAGCCAGTTTGCAACTCATCTAGTGACATAGGGGTTTATATTTAAGCTGGTGAGCTTATCTATAATGCCTGAGTGGGGTATTGCATTGAAGGCTTTTGTGAGGTCCAGGTAGGCTGTGTGGACCACCTTCCCCTTGTCAATGGCCTTGGTGACTGTTTCAAAGAAATCAACCAGGTTTAAGAGGCAGGATCTGCCCTTAACAAAATCAAACTGGGTAGGATCCAGTGTCTGTAGGTCCCCAATATCTTTATTTATGAGGTCCATGATGATCCTTTCCATAGCTTTGCAGACCAAGCTAGTCAGGCTTATTGGGCGATAGTTTCCAGGATCCGTTGAGGCACCACCTTTGTGGAGAGGGACCATTGTTGCTGTATGCCATTCTTTGGGTACATATCCTGTAGTAAGGCTGAGATTGAACAGTAGTTTTATGTTTGGGTTTAGCTCTTCTTGGAGTTCATGTAGGACGCAGCCCAGGACACCATCTGGTCCCATTGATGCTGTGTTTTTTGCTTATAGGTTCATAGGTTCATAGGTTCATAGGTTGGTACTAGGCTATCAGCCCTAGGGCCTATACAGGCCTAGCCATAACAATTCCCTGGCTATTTCTTCCCACATTATTTACTTTCCTGGACCCCTGTCTAGCAGGGCGACTGACGTGATCCCTGGGGAAATTTCCTTTCTCCCATCCAATCGTCAAGGTTCCTCTTGAAGAGGTCCAAAGAGGCACTCTGCTTGACATGTACGGGCAATCTATTCCAGAGTCTGGGGAGTCTCTGGGTCAGGAACCTATCCCTCCAGCATGTTTTGTTTATTGTGATGGCAAGGTTTAGATCCCTGGAGCGTGTAGCTCTGAGGGATTGGGATTTCTTTAAGTGTAGCATGTCCAACAGCTCTGGGTTTGACATGGCCTTGTATGTTAAGCAGAGATCGCCTCTGAGTAGACGATATGCAACAGAGTATAGCTGGAGTTTTTTAAGGCGGTCAGCATAGGGCATCTGCTTTAGGCCTGTGATTCTTTTAGTGAGGTATTTCTGAGGCCTTTCCAGTTGTTGCAGATGTCTTGAGAGGTACATACCAAATGGGGCGTTGTATTCTATAATGGGTCTAATGAGGGATGAGTACAGTGGGACAATGACCTCCTTTTTTCTGGATGAAAAGCCCTTCGTGATGAGGTGTGCCACATAGAAGGATTTCCTGACTGTTGTGGCGATGTGGTTATCGAAGGTGAGACCACTGTCCACCTGTGTCCCTAAGTCTCTTATCACACTTTCTGTGTTTAGTGTACTGGGTGTTATGAAGTTTGTCACTTCTGACTTGAGTAGCATGAAGTTGGCTTTGGAGAAGTTTTTTATGGTGGTTTCTTTACTGGGGGTGGGGGTGGGATGTGGATGTTAAGGGTGATTAGCTTATGGTCAGACCTGACTAACGAGGGGGGTGACCATAGGTATGGAGCATTGATTTCCCATGTTGGTAATGACCAGGTCTAGGATATTGGAGCCCCTGGTGGGACTATGGATTAGTTAATCCAGGGCATTGGAATTTATGAATTCCAAAAAACGTTGCGCAAAGGTGCTGGGACATGAGTAGTTTTCCCAGTTAATGGCAGGGTAGTTAAAATCACCCAGTATTAGGGTGTTTGGTTCTATCTTAATATTTTCCAGTATGTTTAGAAAGGTGTAGTGAGAATCTTGGGGTATGGTGGGGGATCTGTAGCAAGCTACAATTTGGATTGCAGTCTTACCTAGTGTTAGTTGCACTTGGAGAATTTCAGACACATTGTGTTGGCCAACTAGCCTGGTGGTGTGAATATCCTTGGTGAATATGGACACTCCTCCACCTTTAGTGTTTTAGTCCTGGTTTGGTGGCCGAAAAGTGTGGTAAGAGTTGTAGCCTGGTATTGCAGGGGTGCTGTCTGGAGCCTTGAACCAGGTCTCAGTTACTGCACAGATATCGATGTTCTCCATTTTTAGGAGTGCCTCGAGAGTGCATTTTGAGGTTTAGACTTCTAGCATTGAGTAGCATTACCTTCAGATTTTGCATGCTTGTACCTGTTACGGTGGTGGTTTTGTCCTTTGAAGTTTGCCTAAAAAAGGCACTATAGAGGTGGCAAGAGCCTTAGCCAGTAACCTGAATCCCAGGGGTGACAGGTGCAGACCATCTCTGGCAAAGCATCGTGGTCTGTCAATCATGTCATCCCAGGCAGACAGATACTGGATCCCCTTTGAATGACACCATAAGCTTAGCCAATTGTTGAAGTCAATCATTTTATCCTTATATTGTGGTATCATTCTGGGCAAAGGCAGGATGCTACTCAAGGCTAGGGTCATACCTGCCTGGGCCACATGATCTGAGAGCTCTTCCATGTCTCTTTTCATGTAGTCCAGGGAGGTACGTCTCAAGTCATTCACTCCAACATGGACAATGACAGAGTCATATTTGTACTTGTTGTGGAGTAACTTGAGTGCATGCGTTATGTGGCGTATCCTGGCACCCGACAGGCAGCTGACTGTAATTTTCTCCTTATTCAACCTGGTGAGAGGGACATCAGTGTGCCGGACTATAGAGTCACCTATGACTAAAGTGTTAGGTACATTGTCTTGCCTTAGGGGCTGTTGCTGGGTGGCACACTGGTGTTGTGAACTATGTGACACATTGGTTGTGATTGGTGTTTGTTTGCTTTTCAGCTTCAGAGGTCTTTGCTGCTTGGGCAGGTTACAGTTAAGGGCCTCTGCATATGTGGATTTAGTGTTGCTATATGTGGGTGTTGGTGGTGCAGGTTTAGAAGGGCTATGTGTTGCTTAAGATGTAGTGTGGGTGTTAACCTTCTCCTCTTGACTGTTTAGCACAATCTTGGGTGGAGAGAGCTTTGCTTCCATTTTGGCTATGTAAGTGCATCTCTCACAGGTTGTAGTGTTGGGTGGTAGGAGGAGAGGGTTGTCTGTGTACATGAGGCAATTGCTGCATTGCCCCAGTATGCCCAGATTCACCAGGTGGACATGAGAAATCACCGGAAGCTGACCCTTGGACATGCTTGGTTTGGGGCTTTTTTTTTTTTTCTTTGTAAAGTATAGGAGCTGTTTCCTTAGCAAGGTACTTTGCAATTATAGGCTGTTTAGTGCCTACTATTAATTTCTCCTTGTTAACAAGGAGAGTTCAGTGTTTGTATGAGTTTAAGGCTTCCTAGTGCTTTCCAGCAGGTATTAGAGAAAGTGCTAGTCACAGGGATGCTTAAAGGTAAGATTGAAAAGAATGCACTCTGCAGTGTGCACTAGAGAAGTTAAATGTGAAAGTAGGTAACTTGAGTTTTACCTGTTTAAAAAGTTAAGGTTTAGTGGAGAGTTACTATTTTTAAAACAGCAAGATGGATTGAAAGGGGTGGTACTTTTATATTTTGGTACTATGAGATACTGTAGGATGGCTAATAAATTTAAATAATTGAAGGGGTGGGATTTCAAAAATGATGATTTTGTGATTACTCACATACGCCAGTGAAAGTAGAGAGAAATGAGATATATGGTCAGATTAACATAAGAGGTGGGCAACTAGAAAGTTTTGGAGAGGGCAGCTCTTACCTGAGCATCTGAGATGTCAGGGGGGCAGCACTCTGCTGGGATAGATGTTTGCCCTTTTGGTGAGGAGGGGGGGAAGAAGTTTGCGCTGAACCTTTCAGCTAGGATGTTGGCAATGTCTGTGGGGTCGGTGTATTTTTTGTCATTTTGGACTAATTCTGAGCATATCTGGGAATTCCCACCCAGGTTCCTAACATAACTAAAGAAAGCCTTGTGATTATCCTTAGTGTCCTGTGCAATTTTTGTCTCGAAGCCTGGCCTTAGATGATTTTATGAATGCCCGTAGTTTTTTGCTAATACTGATCAGAGATGCCTTCCCTGTTTGGGATTTTGCTCTATCGTGTAGTAGCTTCCTCCTTCTATTGTATAGTTTGTTTATGGCTGGGGTCCACCAGACAGGACGTCTGCCTTTGGAGGATTGGGTCTTGGTTTTATTTGGGATTGCATGATCCATGCATTCCTGAAGGTGTTCATAGAATGCGTTTATAAAGGATTCTGCGGTCTGGGCCGTATTTTCCACAGGCCCGGGGGCTTTGAAGGATTCCACCTCGGTTTTGAGGAGTATGAAATTTGCTTTAGAGAAGTTTTTCACTGTGGTTTTCAGGGCAGGGGGTGGAGTCGGGATGTGAATATATAGTGAGATTAGTTTATGGTCTGATCTTACCAGTGAGGGATACACTTCTGGTCTGGAGCATAGAGTCCCCATGTTGGTGATGATCAGGTCCAGTATGTTTTCCCCTCTTGTGGGAGTGGTAACAAGTTGTTCCATAGCATTTGAGTTTATAAATTCTAGGAACCTTTGGGCTAGGGTGTTGGAGCTAGAGTAATGCTCCCAGTCTATGTTTGGGTAGTTGAAGTCACCCAATATAATGATGTTTGGAGAGACCTTCATATTTTCCAGTGCTCTCAGGAAGGCTGAGTGGGGTTCCTGGGTTTGGGAGGGTGGTCTGTAGCAGGCTATAAACTGGAAGGCAGTGTTACCCACTGTTAGTTGCACATGGATAGTCTCTGATGCTTCGTGCTGTGCCACCAACCTGGAAGTGTGGGTATCTTTGACGAATATTGATACTCCCCCTCCTTTTGTGGTTCAGTCCAAGTTTTGGGGCCGAAAAGCATGGTATCAGGTATAACCTGGTAGTGCTAGGGTGCTCTCAGGAGCCTTGAACCAGGTTTCTGTTACTGCACAGATATCAATGTTCTCCATGCTAAGGAGAGTTTCTAGTGTGTGCATCTTGAGGTTTGGACTTCTGGCACTGAGTAGCAATACTCTTAGTTTCTTATCCCTTGTGATACCTATGGAGGTGGGTTTGTCTTTTGAGTCTTGCCTAAAAAAGGCACTATGTGGGTAGCAAGAGCCTTTGCCAATATCCAAAAGCCCAGGGGTGACAGGTGTAAGCCGTCCCTAGCAAAGCATTGTGGCTTGTCGAGCATGTCATCCCAGGCTGACAGGCATTGGATCCCCTTTGAATGACACCAATACTTAAGCCAATTGTTGAAATTGATCATCTTGTCTTCATATTGTGGCATCATTCTTGGTAAGGGTAAGATGCTACTCAAGGTCAGGGTCATACCAGCCTGGGCTACATGCTCAGAGAGCTCCTCTATGTCTCTTTTCATGTAGTCCAGGGAGGTACGTCTCAGGTCATTCACACCAGCATGGACAATGACTGAGTCATATTTGTACTTGTCTTGGAGTGACCTGAGTGCTTGTGTTATGTGACGGATCCTAGCATCCGACAGGCAGCTCACCGTGACCTTCTGCTTGTTCAGCCTGGTGAGCGGGATGTCAGTGTGCTTGACGATAGAGTCACCTATTACAAGTGTATCAGGTGTGTTGTTTAGCCTTAAGGGCTGTGACTGTTCAGCACACTGGCTTTGTGAGCTATATGTTGCACGTGTTTTGTTTTGGGGTAGCGGTTGCTTGGGTTTCTGCTTTGGAGGTCTCTGCTGCTTAGGCAGATTTTTATTTAGAGCCTCCGAGTATGTTTTTGTGTGTTTATGTGTTTGGTTTGCTGTTGTGGTAGGTCTATGTGAGACTGGAATTGTAGTGAGTGTGGTTTCCTTCTCCTCCTGACTGGTTTTGCCAGTACTGAGTTGAGAGAGCTTAGCCTTCAGTATGGCTATATGGTTGCATCTCTCACATGTGTTGGAATTTGTTGGGAGGAGGAGAGGGTTGTCTGTGTACATGAGGCAGTTGTAACATTGCCTCAAGATTCCCAGATTCACCAGCTGGACCGGAGAGGAGATTGACAACTGTTTATTTATTTTTTATTTTACATTTGTTGACCAGGCTAGTCCAACTGGATACATGTCCATTTTCAGTAGAGGCCCGAGGAGTTAAGCTCCAAAGCTAGGACAATGCAATTAACAATGCAATTAACATGAGATAGATAAAACAAAAAAAAAGCTATGTACAGTATGTATAACAGGTTATCACCATAAAATTTACAGTGCAGAATACAGGCATAATAAAGGATGCAAGTACAATCTATAGTTTACAATGCAGAGATACAGGCATAATAAAGGAATGCAAATACAATCAAGGTTTTCAAGAGATAATTAGTAACATTGTTTAATAAGGAAGGAGTTGCTTTTAATGTGTTAATGGGTTTGGAAGATCAGAGCATATTAGGACAGTTAGACTAGTCAGGTTTAGAGCATGGGCATAACCAATGAGTTTTGTGGAGTACTTTCAATTTGTTTTTAAAACAGGGTAGTGAAGGAAGTGTGGAGAGTTCATTTGGAAGGAGGTTCCAGGCTTTTCCAACTATATTAGAAAAAAGGGAGTCACCAGCTTTATTGTTTGTTTTAGTTGTATGTACTAGAATTTTCTGAGAAGACCTTAAGGATTCCAGGTTTTTATAGGGAGTGATTAGTGTGGAAAGAATAGGTGTTTTGGATGGTTTGTAAAGAGTGCTGTGGGCTATAGTTAGCTGATGAAATTTAATTAGATTTTGTAGTTCAAGCCATCCTAGCTGCTTTAAATTGAGGCAGTGATGGGTTCTAAATGGGTTGCCTGTTGCAAATCTGGCAATATTATTGTAGGACATTTCCAATTTGTTAAGATTATTTTTTGATAGGTTAGTAAAAATAGGTGAGGCATAGAGAAGAGAAGAGATAAGATGAGTGTGTGCTATTGTGGTTCGAGCTGAAGGTAGGAGAAAGGATTTTATCCTATAGAGAGAGCCTAGCTTTTTGTTGACAGTTTTTATGGTATTGTTAATATGGATATAAAAGTTCAGATTATTGTCAATGATGACTCCTAATAGTTTGGTGGTTGGGTCAGGGGATATAATGGTTTTATTGGTAGAGTTAACTGAGAAATCTAATAGGGGGGATTTCTTAGTAGGAGAGAAAAGAAGGAGTTTAGTCTTTTTGGGATTTAGGAGAAGGCATCTATGTGTGAACCATTTCTCAACTGTGTTAAATACTTGTTGAGTAAGATAGAGAAGTTCAGAGGAGGAGGGGGCTGAGCATATCAGTGTAGAGTCATCCGCATATTGTATGCATGTAGCTTGGGGGATGGCAAGGTGGAGGTCATTGATGAATATGGAAAAAAGTAGAGGTCTAAGGATGGACCCTTGTGGGACTCCAAGGTTGACAGGCAGGTGAGTAGAGAGAGACTTGTGCCATAGTATGGCCTGTTGTCTTTTATCCAGGTATGACTGGAGCCATTTTATGGAGGATGTATCTAGTGACAAGGATTTCAGTACAGTGATGAGAATTTGGTGATTTACCATGTCAAAAGCTTTAGACAGGTCAATGAATAGGGCTGAAGAGAGTTTGTTAAGGTTGCGGTTGTTGTTGATACAGTCTGTGAAGGAAAAAAGGGCAGTAGTAGTGCTATGTGAAGGTCTAAAACCATGCTGACAGTTGGCTAGTAGGTTATTTTCTATTAGATGGTCAAGCAATTGTTTGTGGATACATTTTTCCATGATCTTTGCTAGAGGTGACAGGAGGGCAATGGAGCGATAATTGGAGAGTTCAGTGGATTGTCCTCCTTTGTGGAGGGGGATAATATGGGAAATTTTCCATAAACTGGGGATATAACTTTCAGTAATAGTTATGTTGATCAGGATAGAAATGGGATAGGCAATAGCTTTGGTGGATTGTTGAAGGAATTCAGCAGGTAGTTGGTCTGCTGAGGGGGAGCATGGTTTCAGTTTCTGTAGCAGTGTTAGAATATATGATGTTGGAATGGGTTGAAAACAAAAAGTAGGGGATGCGGTTGATTATTTTGAAGGTAGAGTGAAGTTGTTAGGTGATAGTTGACTAGCTAATGTTTGTATAGCATCAGTAAAAAAGGTGTTTAAAGGATTTGCTATATTTATTGGTGTTTTGTGTTCAGTGTTTTGAGGGTTTGGAGTAGTGGATTGCCCTGGGTGTAGTAGTTGGTTGATACTAGACCAGAATTTCTGTGGCTTGTTTTGACTGGCTTGTTGGGGTTGGAGGTAGTAGTTTTTTTGTCAGATATGATAGCTTTCTTAGTTTCATTTCGTAGTTGTCTAAATGTTTGTTGGTCTATAGGATTTTTTGTTTTCCTCCATTTTGCCCAATGTTTGTTTCTAACATTGATTTTATGTTTGGTTTCCTTGGAAAGCCAGGGAGCATGTTTGGTTTTGGTTCTAACTAGTCTGGTTGGGGCATGGTGGTTGAGGATAGCAAGGAAGTTAGAGTTAAAGTAACTAACGGCTTCATCGAAAGGTAGGTATTGTAGGGGAGACCAGTTGCATGCTCTTAGTTCCATCTGGAAAAGTTCAGGATTAAAGTACTTTTTAGACCTGATGTTTTTAATGGATGTTGGGGAGGGAAAGTTGATTTTATGTCTGATGATATAGGTAAGAGAGTGGTCACTTAAATCATCAGAAAGAGTTCCAGAGTCATAGATGTGAGGATGATGATTAATGAGGATCCAGTCTAGTAAGCTTGATTTTTTGTTAGATTTATTTATTCTGGTAGGGGAGGTAACCGTTTGGGAATAACCATAAAGGTTAATATGTTTTGAGGGGAGGTTACTGCATAGGCAGGTCCAGTCAATATTTATGTCACCTAGGATTATGGTTTCTTGAGGCAAGTTTTGGGAAAGCTAGCAAAGTATATTTTCCATGGTTGCTATGTTATTACCAGGAGGAAGATATATACAGATGACATAGATGGATTTGAAATTGTTAAAAAGAAGTTTGGTGATCAGAATTTCTGCATTGGAGTCTATAGGTGGTTTGCTGTTATGAGTGGTTAATTGTAAGCTAGGTTTATATAGGATAGCAACACCTCCACCTTTCTTCGATGTTCGGTCTAGTCTCAGGATATTATATCCAGGTGGGATGATTTCATTATCTTTAGTTGAAGGTTTTAGCCAGGTTTCTGTTAAGCAGAGAATATCAAAGGAATAGATTTCTGTTAGAGCTTGGAGTTGAATTACTTTATTGTTTATACTGCGTATGTTAAGATGAGCAATTAATAGGGAGTTAGATGGTCAAGAGAGGGCTTGGGTAGGTGATTCTTTGAAGTGGAGGAGAGAGATGGGAGTTGTTGGGGGACCTGGGTTAGGGTGAATGTCACCATCCTTTAAACAGAGTAGAAGGCTTAGATAGTATGGGTTTTTGAATCTGCTGTATAGAGACAGACATTTTTTGGGGATTAGATTGTTATACTTTGTGTGTAGAGTTCTATGATATTTAGGAAGTATGTAGTTAGCTGAGGATGTTATGTTAGCATGAATAAAAAGTAAAGGTGAGTTTGGAGAGCTGTTTTTTTTTGTGATAGTTTTAGTTTGGGTCTAGTGGATTTTCAAAAGAGGTGAAAACATGAGTAAAGATTAAAGGAGGTAATAGTAGGAGTGTGAATAAGAATGTGATAAAGGATGGGGTGGATTGAGTATTCATTATATGTATAGATATAGGTTCTTTGTATGTAGAAGAAGTTTATTGCGTGGAACTGAGAGAGTGAGTAGAGTATGGTGTTTTGGGAGGAGAGTAGTGAGAGGGTAATATTTGTGGAGTTAGGTAATAGGAGAGTTTGTAGGGAGAAGAGATAGAGGGAAGAGTGATTGTAAAGAGGAAATTGTCTAATAACGAGGTAGTATTAGATAGTACAGGTGAGGGGAGAAGAGGTGTGGTTAGAAGGTACTGGTAAGAGAAAGGGGTGTGGTTGGAGAGTGACAGGAGGAGGAAGAGGTGTGGTTTAGGAAGTATAAAGGTAGGACCCCTGGGGGTGGGTGGGAATTGGGGGTTGGGAGGGGAGCGGAGTGAGCCCTGTGGGCGAACGGAGCGGGTAGAAACAGATACTGAATCAGTTAATGAAAAACAATCAGCTAGGCTATTTCTAGTGATAGAATGGAAAAGAACAGAGTCTAGAAAGTGTCTCTAGTCTGTAAGTGTGCCTGGGAAAAGGGAAAAATAAAAGAAAGGAAGGAGGGAGAGAGGACTGGGGAGGTATCAATGGACAGTAGAAAAGGAAAAAAACAAAAAGAGACAGCTAATAGCACTTCGGGGACTACTGAAGGTAAGAACAGGAGTAAGTAGCTGATAAAGAGAAAAAGGGTAAGAGTAGAAAAAGTCTGAAATTGCCATCTAGTGGGCAAGTCTAGTATAGCTGGTTAGCTTAAGAGGGAGTAACAATGGAGGTCTACAGATTGGAGAGTGGGAATAAAAAAGAAAAAAAAAAAAACAAGGGAAGGAGATCTATACTGGTGGGAGAGATGAGATAGTGAAGGTTATGTAGAAGGGGAAAGCAAGGGCTGCTGGCTGTCCTGGCTCAGGGCTGGGTATAACATGTGAGATTTGGTACAATCAATAGAAAGTCTTTCTTGTTGGAATTATTCAGCAGACAAACTTTACTGTTTTCCTTGATAGGGGATTGTAGAATTGTTATGCAATGAGGTGACCAGCCGATATTTGGAGAGGGTTCTTAGCTTCCTGCTGACTAGCACTAGAAGCCTGGGATGAATAGAGTATATTTAGGAGGCAAGAGAGACAAAATAGAGGATAAGAGACATAGATAATAAGGAAAGGTGGAACTTCTCAAAATAACAGTAAATTTAATCCTGACACAATTCTTGCAGTCTCCAATGTACATTTAAAAAAAACATATGCATAGTGAGATGAACAGACATAAGTAGAGACAAAGGAGCTGGTTAGCAGTAATACATATTAAGTCTTTGTTAGCAGCAATGCAGGATTATATGATGCAGGACATGTGTATCCCTTTTGTATAACAATATAAGTATAAGCAGCAGTTAAAACATATAATACAATTCTGTTCTATGTAGCAGCAGCACATATAGTAATTAAATCGGAGTTTATAAATACAAGTAAGGACTTTGCCAGTAGCAATGTAAGACATTAAGGAGTAGTAGTTATCAACCAGTAAATAAATAAAGCAGTCACAGCAATTCTGCTCTATTCAACAACAGTAGAAAATCTAATAACATCAGAGTTTGTAAAATACTTATGGAGACTTGCCAGCAGCAATAAAGATAATTTTAAAACATTAAATAAATCAGCTCCTTTTGTTAGCACTGTTAACTTTAAAGCATTAGATAAACAACCCCTTTTGTTAGCACTGTTTCTGGGGGTATATATAGTCCTATCCCTTTAGTATTCACTATGTGCAAGTTGAGTATTTAAGAGCGCTATTCTGGCTTCTAAGGGAGGATAAGAAATATGAGGGAAATAAATAAAAATTCACCTGGTAAGGGTAAGCCCTCAGGGGTTGCAGTGGCCCTATTTTGTATGATAATGAATTATCATACTGGGAGAAAGGAGTCCAAAATACCTCCGATGTCTGTTTTTTGAGTGGAGACTTAGATATGTCTAAACGCTCCTCAGGTAAGGAAGAGGTGCTTGGGTGGTGCTATAATAACTCTATCGGTACTTATTATTATGATATAAAGGGCCTTTAGGCACTTATAAGTATGCTATAAAGAGTCAGCACTCACCAAGCAGTTTGGTTTATAAAGCCATTCTCTACCATTCGGATCAGAGTAGACTTGTTACTGCATCCACTGGAGGGGTAGGTGCTTAGGAGGTCAGTATCAAACTTTATAGCAAAGTTGTCTGCTCAATAGCAAATGGGCACGCTAAATAGCTGCTGCTGTTCTGCAGCCGTTTAGTATCTATTTAAAGTAGTGTTGTACAGTTTAAGATAAATTAAAGGAAAAAAAAGAACAGTTATCACAGAGAAATCTCCGAGAGCAGGGTTTATTGGGAATATCGCCGATTCCGGCGTACTATTAAACTGGCGACAAAAGCTCGAGATCTACACAAGGTTCAGTCAGAGTAAAAACGCTGGATGTAGCTCTTTTGCCTACCTTGTTTTAAAGAATCCCTGAGAGATTACTAGTAGATCTGTCCTTGTACAGATAAGGAATCATTCGGCTTAATTAACTGCACAGGTTGATTCGTGGGTAAGCAGCTATGTGTGTGGTACTCAGTTGCAAATATACTATGGTCAATCTTAGGTGTGAAATAGATGCCTTAACTTATTGTACCTTAATCCTTATGCACACAGCCTTTAATCCTAAAACAGTAGGCGTAATTCACATACGATATACCCTAAGGGCATAAGCATAGATACAGCACCTATTTACAGGCTCGAGTGAGACGACGTTTTGAATTAAAGATTACAGAAGACAGTGTACCCTTACAGCGTAGGCATAAGTTCTGGGCATTTTTAAATGGCGCGAACTAGTCGCATCAATTGTACACTACCTGTGTTTGTATTCATTCCTTGGAGCACATTGTGAGCTGTTAAGCGGCTTAAGTAAGAAAACGCTGTAGCAATAATCACCAACAAACTAAAGCAGCTAAGAAGGTACACAAAATAACCAAAAATACACACCTAGAAAGCGATCATGGCAGCAACAGGGTCAATACAGTTAATTAAGCACACTAAACAGATATGTGAATGATAAAACACAGAGCACGCCTAGAAAGCGATTATGGCAGCAAGAGGGTCAATACAGTTAATTAAGCACACTAATCAGATATGATTATGAGCAACAGACAATTTAACAAAAAAGATCACATACCCCAGAGGTCGACACTGGGCCAGGAACAGAGAGCAGCCAGGGCTTATCCCAAGTCCTAAAGGAAGTGCCCCCACTAAACCCAGGGTATTTATGGGAGTTCAAAAGAGTAAGAGGGGGAGGGGAGGGCAAAAAAGGGGAAGAATAGATAAAGGTAGGAGGGGCAAGAGGCAGCCAACTGCAGAAAAGGCAGTGGTTAGATTCGACCTTTAGTCAAGGTAGGAAAAGTGTAGAGAGGTGAGAAATAGTATGGGGAATGTGACAGAGTGTTAAGCAGGTATGGATTGAGACCAATTTAAGATTAGAGGATAGAAAGACTGACAGGCAGTGTTGAAATAGATAGGAACTATGGGATCTGCGCAGGGGACATATACTGAATCAGTTAATGAAAAACAATCAGCTAGGCTATTTCTAGTGATAGAATGGAAAAGAATAGAGTCTAGACAGTGTCTCTAGTCTGTAAGTGTGCCTGGTAAAAGGGAAAAATAAAAGAAAGGAAGGAGGGAGAGAGGACTGGAGAGGTATCAATGGACAGTAGAAAAGGAAAAAAACAAAAAGAGACAGCTAATAGCACTTCGGGAACTACTGAAGGTAAGAACAGGAGTAAGTAGTTGATAAAGAGAAAAAGGGTAAGAGTAGAAAAAGTCTGGAATTAGTGTGCCATCTAGTGGGCAAGTCTAGTATAGCTGGTTAGCTTAAGAGGGAGTAACAATGGAGGTCTACAGATTGGGAGTGGGAATAAAAAAGAAAAAAAAAAACAAGGGAAGGAGATCTATACTGGTGGGAGGGATGAGATAGTGAAGGTTATGTAGAAGGGGAAAGCAAGGGCTGCTGGCTGTCCTGGCTCAGGGCTGGGAATAACATGTGAGATTTGGTACAATCAATAGAAAGTCTTTCTTGTTGGAATTATTCAGCAGACAAACTTTACTGTTTTCCTTGACAGGGGACTGTAGAATTGTTATGCAATGAGGTGACCCGCCGATATTTGGAGAGGGTTCTTAGCTTCCTGCTGACTAGCACTAGAAGCCTGGGATGAATAGAGTATTTTACTGTTTTCCTTGATAGGGGATTGTAGAATTGTTATGCAATGAGGTGACCCGCCGATATTTGGAGAGGGTTCTTAGCTTCCTGCTGACTAGCACTAGAAGCCTGGGATAAATAGAGTATTTTACTGTTTTCCTTGATAGGGGATTGTAGAATTGTTATGCAATGAGGTGACCCGCCGATATTTGGAGAGGGTTCTTAGCTTCCTGCTGACTAGCACTAGAAGCCTGGGATGAATAGAGTATCCCAGAGGTCGACACTGGACCAGGAACAGAGAGCAGCCAGGGCTTATCCCAAGTCCTAAACTGACCTTTGGACATGCTAGAATAGTATTGGGAATTCCTTTATAATTGAAAAAAAAGGGCCAATGGGGAACAAGGTACTCAAGGGGAGTTTGTGAGGATGTAGTGCTTTTAATTTTTTAGTGCTGACTTATATAATTGCTTTAGTGAGCAAGTGCCAGGTAACTTAAATGCAATGTGTTACAGGTAACTTAAATGCAAAAATGACAAACAGTAACTTTCTTTCAAGTGAAACAAGGAAATAAGTACAGTAAGCAATGCAGATATCACTAGGGATCCACAGAAGCGCTGAAAAGCCGCGTTTTAGGTGGAATTAGCGTTTCAGGAAAATAACAAGCAAACAAACAACAAGCATACAAACAAAGCTAGATTCAGCAGGCCTGGATCTAGTCTATGCTACAGCAAACAAGGTGTACCAATTTCAGTAAGAAACAGTTCATGTATAAATAAATAAGTAAGAAGTTAGGTAGGGTGGCAACAGGTGCAGCTGGGAGAGTTAGCAAGGTAACTCTTCAATTCTCTTTTGAAATGAAAAAAGTTTGGATACAATGTATATTGGTAGGAAGGTTATTCAAAATTTCAGATATACAGCATTTGTAAAGTAATCTGCCTATTGTTTTGTTAGGTCTATAGGTGTCAAGTAGCTGTTGATCAGTGCTACGAAGAGATCATGAAGGTCTGTAAAGGGATATGAGGGTAGACAGGGAGGGACAAGCTGCAGGTTTGTAAAGCAGAGAATGAGTCATATGAAATTGAGAAAGTTGTAAAAGTTGAGGAAGTTCAAGCCACTGAAGTTATTTTAGGGCAAGGCAGCAAGGCAGTGATGAGATTTATAAGGGAGGTTACAGGCAAATCTAGCTATCAGGTTATGTCTGTACAAGTTTAGTTAAAAGATTTGTTTGAAGGTGAGTAAATATAGGGGAAGCACAGAACAGACTAGGGAGAATGTATGCTTGAGCAATTAGAGTCCTTGAGGTAATGGGTAGGAATTTTTTGTTTCTATACAAAAGACCAAGTTTTTGATTGGTCTTTTTGATGGAGTGTTGGATATGAAGGTCAAATTTCAGTTGATCATTGATTTGTGATACCTAGAAGTGTGGTATGGGAGTAAGCATGTATGACCGACTTGTCTAGACAATAGAGAGTAGAAGCAGTTTTAAGGTTGGATACTGATTTTGGAAGGAAAAGAAGAAGCTTAGTTTTCTTTGGCTTAAGAATTAGCTCATTATTGGCTAGCCAGTGTTCGGTAGTGTTGAAAGAGGTCTGAGTGAAGCAGAGAAGATTGGTAGGGTTGTCAGAGAGGGAATAAGAGTAGAATCATCAGCATGTTGGATCAGAGAAGAGGTGCAGCAGGCAGAGTGAAGATTGTTAGTAAAAATATTAAAGAGAAGGGGGCCAAGAATGGATCCTTGGGGTATTCCTGTTTAGATGGGTAAGAAAGGTGAACAGGTGATCTACCATCTTACAGATGGCTGTCTGTTAGTAAGATAGCTAGAGATCCAGAGAGTAGCCGATGCAGAGAGATTGAGTTCTGTTAGTTTAGAAATAAGCTTAGGATGGGAGACGGTATCAAATGCCTTGGAGAGGTTGAGAAAAATGCATGACACTAATTTATTGTTATCTATTGCCTCAGCAATAGTTTGGGTGAGGGAAGGGCTGTGAATGTACTGTGGTGTGGCCTAAATCCATGTTGAGAGGGAGAGAGCAGGTTTTCCTGGAGTAGATATTTAAGAAGTTGTCTGTGAATGCATTTTTCTAGAATTTTTGAGAGAGGGGAGAGGATAGCTATAGGCTGATAAATGGAAGGGTCAGTGGAGTTACCTCCTTTAGGAAGTGGAAAAGTAGAAAGGATTTCCAAATTTCTGGGACAGAGGCTTCCTTGATAAAATGGTTGATAAGGATAGAAATAAGGTAAGCTAAAGAATTGGCAGCAAGTTTGAAAAATTGGGGAGGGGGTTGTCAAAGGAAGGAGAGCAAGGTTTAAGTTTCTGTAGAAGAGATTTTATATAAGCAGTAGAAACAGGTTGAAGGGGGAAGGCTGAGTGGAAGCAGCGGTGGAGGGAGTGGGAGGTTGTGAATGGTTGATGCTGGGAGGGGTAAGCTTGCGGATAGAGTCAATGAAGTAATTATTTCGTAGGGTGGTTGTTTCAAGGGCTGTTTTATTTGGGTAGGGGATGGAAGTAGAAGGTTTCCTTGGATGAATTATATTAGTCAAAGTGTACCAAATTTTTTAGGGTTTGTGATGTGGGAGTATTGACCTTCTTGACCGAAGTTTTTTTTTTTTTTTGTCGTGGGCAATAATTGTTTTGGTAAGGTTTCATAGTTCTTTGAATATGAGGAGATTTTGACTTTTTCCTTTGTTTCCAGGTAGTGTCTGTATAAGTTTCATTGTAGAAAGGGGACTCCTGGAAAGTCAGGGAGAAGGGTTAGATTTTATCCTAATTTTCCTTATGGGTGCTAAGGAGTTTAGTATGTTTAGGAACATGTTATTAAAATCAATGACTGCATCAGTCAGAGGAAGATTGAACAGGTGCGACCAGTTAACAAGAGAGAGAGTTGGTAGTTAAAAGTTTCTACATTAAAGGTGAACAGATTACGATAGTCTCTATAAAGGTGGGTTTTAGAGATATGAGAAGATGCCCTTAGTATTGAGATAGGAAGAGGATCACTTAAGGATTCTGGTAAAGTATTGAGACTATAGTACTAATTAGGATGAGAAGTTAAGATCCAGTCAAGAATGGAGCTGGAATTTTGACTGAAGTGAGTGGGAGAAGAGATAAGTTAACTCTAGCCAAAAAAGGTTTATACTAAGGTTAGGGGAGAGTTTATTCCAATCTATAGTAACATCATCTAGTAAGATTGTTTCATAGGAAAGATGTTGGGACATCCAGGATAAAACAGATTCAAGAATTGGAATGTAGTTCCCAGGAGATATATAGATAGAAACTATTGTAAATTTCTTATGTGGGTTAAAGTGGCAGTTGAGAAAGATGATTTCAGCAGGTGAAACATCTGGGAGGGTTACAGAGAGAAGGGAAAGGTTAAGATGATCAGAGTACATGATAGCAACACCATCCCCTTTTTTAAACATCTGGGAGTGTTACAGAGAGAAGGGAAAGGTTAAGATGTTCAGAGTACATGGTAGCAACATCATCCCCCTTTTTACATGTCTGTTTTGCCAGAATATGCTGCAACCAGAGGTAGAGTTTCAGAATTGGTGATATGAGGTTTAAGCCAAGTTTCAGAGAGAGGTAAGATGTGGGGAGAGTGGTTAGCTATTCAAGCATGTAAGTCATACATTTTGTTTATAAGACTTTGTAGGTTAATGATGTAAATAAATAGGTGTTTGGTTAGAGAGGATGGTAATAGTTGACTAGTAAACCAAGAACCGTGATGAACAAATGACCAAAAATTGAAGAACTGGAGCAGGAACCTCTTAAAAAATAATATATATATATTAGCTTAAAGTTAAAAAATTACAGTACACTTTTCATCAAAAACAAGTGTTTGACTTCATCAGAAGCTTAAAAAAAGTGAACCACAAGAGTCAATCAAGACTGGATTTCTTTATAAAACTCTCATCGAGAATTAGCAAGAACAACAATCACTTTCCCTTGTGGCAAAAAGATTCAAAACAATTTGTCATGCATTTATTGTTTTGCAAATTAAAAATGCACAAGTATTCCTGTTGTTCAAGATTCTATCTATAAAAATCATAAAACAATACAATAAAATGTTTAAATAATTAAAATTCATGAAATGAAAAGGTATATGTATAAAAGATATGTATATAAAAAGAATGTATATCCCAAACTTTATGTTTTTCCCATAACATTCGTGTTTAACCATATTCAATTATTAGTAGGAGCGATTCTCTTTAAACTCTTCTTCGCTTAACTGTCCAAATAGTATTTCTATCCTCCTTGTGTTAAATGTAAAAAGGAGGAGAAGTCAGGTGAATTTATAAGAATTGTCATCAACTCATTAAATTTCACCTCTGTTCCTTGGTATATAAATCAACCAAGGTGTTGACTAGTAGTTAAGGTGGAGGAGGTGGGGTTGGAAGAAGAGGATGGACCAGGTTTAGGGTGGATTCACCATCTGTTAGGACAGTAATATTAAATAGAATGAGTTTAGGGAAATAAAAGTAATAGTTAATGAGTTGAACTTAAGTTTAGAGTGTGACAGAGGAAGACAGAAATGCTTTGGTTTGTGATAATGAATATAGGAAGTAATATAGAGAGAGAGTGTGAAATAGAGAAATTAAGGTTATTTGAGAAGGTAGAAGTGTGTTGAAGAAGAGTGGTTGATAGAGGAGAGTATGAAAGGTAGGAGTGATAAGATGATAACAGGGAGAGGAGGAACAGAATGGGAAGTGAAAGGAACTGAAGTAGCATGGTGTTGTATAAAGTGGTTATATTGATAGGAGGAGAGTCTGTGGTGATTATGAAGAGAATATAATATATAAGGTATAAAAGTAAAAAGAGGGTGGGAAAGCTGAGTAAGTGATGAAAAGAAATAATGATAAAGCAGAGATGTAGAGAGGATAAAAGAATTGTGCTAAACAGTTATAAGGTAGTGGGAGGGATGTTAGTTAGGGGAATAGAGGGTAGTAGAGAAGAAGAGGCTGTGGTGAAAAAAGCAAGTATGACATGATTGGATAATTGGAGAGAGGGGAAGTGTCCTCACAGGGGGGGGGGTTAGAGTATAAATTTAGAGTAAGCAGGGGTGGGTGGGACTGGGGATAGGGTAGTGTAGGGGAGCATAGTGAGCCCGAGCGAGGGTGAACAGAGCAGGCACAGCCAGAACCAAAAACCAGAGTGCAAGTGGCAGAGCACAAGTGGAGAGAAAAAAAGAATCAGTAAGTGTTTTATTTTTCTTAAATAAAAAAGTGGAGTACGTTAAAACAAAATTAAAAAAAAAGTATTTGCATTGTGAAATACTACCAGGGCTGTATGAGTAATGGGGGGCTAACAAGTTTGTAGTATGCACTTTTCAAAACAGGATAACAGTAAAGTAAACAATAATATGTACATAGGTATATAACTCAAATGCAAGTGGCAAAATATACTGAAAAAAACAGAAGGTTGCATGTGATGGTGGTACAATAAATGGAATGTACTTAAAGTAGTGTACAGCTGAACTGCTTAGTGTTTGTTGCTGGAGATAAACCCCCTAAGACCACAGAGGACTGTTCAGAGATGTGGGGAAATGATGTGGCTCCATGCAGGGAAGCAATTGATTTCCTGCTAATAAGCTGAAAAACAAAAATAATCAAAAATTGCAGAGATGTCAGAAATATGAAATAAATAAACACAATATAACAGGAAGAACGAAAAGAGAAATGATGAATAGACTCAGAAGAGAGACGAGAATAAAGAGAAAGGATAAGACATATGAATGAAAAGAAAAGAAGAGAGGTAAGTCAAGGAGAAAAAAGGAAAGAGGAATAACTAGGAAAGGGTGCAGCAGAGAACAAAGGTATTTGTGTAAACAATTATAGCATAACAGTTAATGCTCAACATACATCTGAAAGCCAACAATATGGCTTACAATTTGGCAAACAGAAATAGTCTAATAATGTGTGCTTATAAGGCATGTGTATCACTTGGTTAACAGTGCACATCACAAGTAACATGAATCTATCACAGTTATGCAGTAATAGAAACACAGCATGAATAAGTAGATATAACTAGAACAGCTGACCACCTCAAGCTAAATACAGCATTTAAAAGCAAAGTACTATATAACAAAAAACTACTAAGCTCTTAATGCAATAATTGATATCAAAATAGCTGGAAACAGCATAGGCAAATTACAATCACATCCCAAGGACTAAACAGATTAAATTAGGAAGGCATCAACATTAGTCCCAGTCTACTCAGGTACAGGATTAATACAGCATAGAAGAAAAGGTTTTCCATTTTATTTTTAAAAAATAAATAAAGCTCAGCTATGAATTACCACAGAGCTGCATGTTGTTATTAACACTCGTGAAAAAATGAGACAACATTTGGAAAAGTAACAGTCCAATACACTAATTATACCAGAACACTGATATTAAAGTGAGATACACTTACATAAGCAAATGTAATGAATGAAGATTGGCACACAAACTAGAACTCAACAGTAAAGAGAGAGATATCATTACACGAGGCAAGGTATGAGATAGGGAATAAAGATGGTGCCCAAGTTTGCCAAGGCACTTTAAAGGTTTGGGCGAAACCAAAAGCTTTAAAGGGGAGGGAAAAAGGAGAGGTAAATTCAAACAAAAAAAAAAAAAGAGGAAAAAAAAGAACTAATGAAAAATCAGTAATGAGGTAGATATACAGCAGGATTTGGGTAATAGCAAAGGTGTGGTCAATAATACAAAGCGCAAGGTGTACAACATGCAGCAAAAACCAGGGAAGAGAGACAGACCCAAAAACCAGAACACAAATGGCAAAGTGCAAGTGGAAAGAAAAAAACAATCAGTACGTGTTTTATTTTTCTTAAGTGAAAAGTTGCAGTAGGTTAAAAAAATGTATTGCTGGTGAATGGGATAGTCCAAGGAATAAAAATGGACCCAGTCAGGAGAATACTTAACAGATGACAATACAAACTTTCACAGCAATCAAAGTCCTTCTTCATATATTAAAAAGCAAAAGTCACTCAATATGTGCTTTAAATAAAACAAAGTCACACTATGGCTAGTTACAAAGCACGTGTAATAGCTAAAAATGAGTCAGGCATTTACATATCTGTTTTTTTAACAGACCTAGATTTTAAAATTAATTTCATGCTCTTATTAGTATTTAAGCCCTGAGTCAGTTGGAATAAACGTAATCCAGAAATATTCTCATTTCCCTGTATAAATCATTTTATGGCTTTCTCTCTTGCTTTTAAAAGCAATCTCAACCCCTGTAAACTTAAATCCATGTATATTACATCTAAACTATTCTTGGAAAGTGCATTTGTCAAAAGCTTGTGTCTAGCTTCAGGAAAATTTGTTCAGCTTTCTAATTACACTTACCACATAAACTATATTACATTGCCTACATCTAACTAAATACATATATTCTGTGCATTAGAGACAGCAAATAAACTAAAAGTAAACTTTCTTTCTAGTGTTGGATAACTAAATATTGAGATGTTTCCTATATATATATTTTTTCAAATAGAAATGTTATTGATTTTAATATATATACATATATATATATATATATATATATATATATATATATATATATATATCACACTATCACAACAAAAAGCGGATTAATCATGAACAGCAATATAGAAGAGATCCAAAACATAACATATAATACACTATATACATATGTGCTGATAAGAACAGAAAAATCACTGCACAAAAGAAAATCTCTAAATGCAAATCTAGTTAGAAAAGGATAGATATAATAAACACACACACTGCAATTCACCCTGATCAAAATTCAGATATCAGGAGAAAGGGGAAAATTAAATATCAAACTCAAACTTGAGCCCTTTTCAATCAGGGTACGGGTAACAGGGAGCAACAAAGGGGTTAAAAGGCCTATAAGTGAGCAGGGAAAAGTACTATTAGGGACATATAGCTAACAGTTGTTAATCATCAGTCAAGAGTTCAAATATAAAGTTCAAAAATTTCTGATATAAGGTCCTTTTATGATGGTTAGTTAGTAAAAGTTTCTGAGAAGTAATGTATTTGATAGCCAATTCCTTAACTCCCCCCCCCCCCCGGACATCTTGGAGCAATCTATCCAGTGTTTAGTAATGTAAAATTTGACCAAAAGACAAAGTGTAATTAGGGCATGGAATTTGAATTTTTGTATGTTAAGGCTGGCAACATGTAATAATGCCATTTCCCAGGAGAGGGTTTATTTGTGGTAACCCATTTTGTCAAGCCTTACCTTGAGAGAGCACCAGATACTATGGGAGTATCTACAGTACCACAAAATATGAATAATATCTGCATATGGATAAGAGCAGCAGGAACATGAAGTGGATACATTCGAATCAAATTTGTTTAAGTGGACTGGAGTAAAATATAAATTATTTGTAATCATAAATTCTGTATAAGTAAGATTTTTAAAAGGCGAAAACAGAAGGGTAGATTTAATAGCTAAAAGATTCTGCTCCATTGAAAAGTTAGTCCCTTGGTAATCCCAGTAATCTGCAAAGATAATTTTTCCTTGAAATGCATTTATTTATTTATTTTACATTTGTTGACCAGGCTAGTCCAACTGGATTCACAGGTTCATAGATTAGTACTAAGCTAGCTGCCCTTGTGAGCCATTTTAAGCCTAGCCAATTATCCGTTGTGAGACTCAAACACAGCACCTTGTGTTTGCAAGGCAAACACCTTAACCATTAGGCCACCCTCCCAACCCTTAGATAGATATATGTCTATTTTCAGTAGAGGCCCAGGGAGATAAGTTCCACAACTCCCAGTAATATTTACAGTAAATGACATTTTACAAATGCAGGTACATAGCAAATTTTTGCAATACCATGTGATTCTGCTTACAGAATCTTAGTACATATCAGATATGGTTAGTCATACAAAGAAATCTCTAATAACACTTTAAACAGTTAAATCACACTCTCTTTATTGTTAATAGAAAAGTAACTAGCTTATACAGGTATGAAGATTAATAACCAGAGATAAGTGAGTTAGTAAGTCAGGTTTAGCACAGGCCCATAACCAGTGTGATTTAAAGTATGGCTTCAGTTTGCTTTTAAATAGGGTTATAGAGGAAGGGACGGTTACGTCACTGGGGAGGGAGTTCCAGGTTTTACCAACAGTATTAGTGAACAGAGAATCACCAGCCAAATTGGTAGTTTTACTTATTTGTACAAGTAGTTTATTTGATGAGCATAATAACGCTGAAGAAATGGTTGTATAAGACACGAACAACATATTTTTTTGCTGACTAAATTTTGCAATAGGTTGGCCACTAAGTTACAATCAGCATCAGTGCTAAGATATCTGCGAAGTACTAATGCAATAATCTCCCTATTTGCCTCAAAATAATGATGTATTTTTTAGGTAAATTTAAAGTGATTCAAAGATCTGTTAGGGATAGGTGACTGTGTTTATGAATATCCCATAGATTGCATTCCTTGATTAGAGGGTAGTTAACCAAACTGATCATTTTGCAGTTCAGGTTAAGATTCGGGTTAAGATGGATGGGCTGGAAGAGGAGAAGTGCATTTTCTAGATTAAGGAATTGGAATAACTCCTGAAAAGTTTTTATTATAGCTTTTAAGGAATGATGGATTTTTAGATTCTTGAGGTTTGATTTGCTTAAAAAAGGAAGAGCTTTCGGGTTAAGATTATTATTTAGGGCATGATTATACCAAATTTTGACCCAAAGAGGAGTCCAAGTAGCAGAGTTTGACTGATGATTGGCAATTGTAATTATCCTATTTGCATGTATGATTCTGTAATAAAAACGGAGATCAGGCAAAGCTAAACCACCCTTAGATTTTGGGAAAATAAGTCTTTGATAAGATATTCTTACATCCTTAGGGTGCCATATACATTTTTCAAAGGCTTTATGCACTCTGTTAAAGAAGAGATTAGGAGTAGGGGAGAGAGATGCATTGAGATGATAGAGGAGCTTTGGAAGAATATTCATTTTAATGATGGAAGTTTTAGCTAACATAGGGAGTTTCAACTGTTGCCATCTCGACATGTCTTGTTTTTAATAAATTAGAATGTAGAATGGAAGAAGAAGAGTGATCATATGAAACTCCAAAATATTTGAGGGAGTATACCGTGCAAAAAGATGAATCTGGAAAGAGATGATGTCTATGTGTTAATGGGCTGATCGGGAAAATAAAGGATTTGTTTTGGTTAATTTGGTAATCTGAAATATAGGCAAAGGTATTCAGAGAATCAACTAGTTTCTTGGTGTCAGACAAGGAATGTTCAAAGTAAAGATTCAGGTCATCTGCAAAGGCAGTCAAACTAGTACTGGTGTTGAGAATTTTGGGGATTGAATGATAGGTTCTCTGCAAAATATATAAGAAGAAAGGTTCTAAATGTAGGTTAAACAGAAGAGGGGATAGGGGGCACCCCTGCCTAGTACCATTTGAAATTTTTATCAGTTGAGAATATTGCTTGTTTATATAAAGGCATGTGTAAGAACTCTTATATAAAGTTTTAATAATGTTGACGAATTTGGGGGGAATGTCAAAAAAGGACAATACCCTAAACAGAAAGTTCCAATTGACCCGGTCAAAAGCCTCACATGCATCTAAAATCATTGCAAATCTAGGGTTTCTGTCTTTTTTGGGGAGGCTGATCATGGTTTCCAAGGTTAAAGTATTGTCCCAGGTATGTCTACTGGACATAAAACCCACTTATTCTGCAGACACTATGGATTGTATATTTTTTTAAGCCTACCCGCAAAGATAGCCGAAAGGATTTTTATGTCCACGTTCATAAGAGAGATTGGCCTATAGTTGTTTAAGTTGGAACTATCTAGGTTATTGTTTCCTATATATTTATAACTGGAATATTTAGTGCATGGAAAAGGAGGCATCTGCTGACACCAACATTTTTGACTGGTTCTTGACAAACATTTGTAACAGAGCTCCTGATTCAAATTAAAAATGTTTCTTAAAATAAAAACAAAGATTAATCAGTCAACATAAAATGTTCCACTATTTTCCAATTATCTGTTTTAAAGGATTAGAATGTGTAGCATTTTAAAATTAAACCTCAGATGTGCATTACTTATACTGACTGGGTTATCATTTGGTATGTGCATTGAAGTAGAGTATACAACAGCCTATGTACAGTGAAGTAAAGCATAAAACCACCTGTGCATATTGTGTTATAGTATTAAACCAAGTAAGGTGGTACTTAGTGTCACTATTCCATTCATGATAAAACAGACAAGTAGTTATAGGTTAAGTTCAAGTAGCTTTATTATACACAAACACTTCAGGAATGAGGCTTTGTAACTTAAGTTTAAATAAACTTATAAACAGACTGACTACCACAATCATACATGTTATCACTCTGGCTGTTCTCTCAAATGGCACTTCTGCCTGCATATGCTCACTATTCATACGCATGTGCTTACATCTGGAAATGCTTCTTAAAGGTACATACACATGCTCTGATTTACATCCTTCCACTTTGAGAAATAGATCATATACTAACAGTATTCAATGACATAGAATTTACATAAATGATCTTTTGCCATTCAGTTATACAAACCTAATTCTTTCACATGCAATCATAAAATGAGACACGTATAAAACAATCATGTCTAGGTTGCTGTGCATTTTACACTAGGTCTAGAAATACGACCTGATCATATAACATAAAAATCAGAACTGGATCTAGCAATGGGGACTCTCTTCAAGGAATGTTCAACTTTGGGGACAACTGGGACATAATCAGGAATGTGAATGGATACTGAGACATGTTCTTTGGTATAAACATCTTCAGAGTTGCTGTGAGATCTAGAATCTGTATCACAGGTACCATGCTGCAATACAATTTCTGATACAGGAAGAAGTCTGCAGTTTCTCCTGTGTTTTATACTCTCAGATTCCACTAAGTAGGATCTCAGCTCAGCACATATACCTCTCACTTGACCAGTTCAATCAAAGTCTTTCACTGTTTGCATCCTCACTGTCTCTTCTTTTAGCGGACAAAGAAATCTGCTCATTTTATCATAGCTGAACTTCTAAGAAGAATGCTTCTTAAAAAGTTGGCCTTTGATTGCTCTGTTGTTTTTAGCATTAGGCACCAACAAACTATAACTGATAGGCAAGGTTGTTCTGGTTTGCCTAGATAGAAGTCTCTGAGCAAGTGGGTCAAGCAGATTGTCATGGGGTATATCTCTAAGATTAAGTAAATTCATGAAGATGTCAGTATTGTCATGCTCTGACATCACTAGTAATTGTTTTGCACTCTGTACTGCATGTCCAGCAAGGTCATTTGACTGTGAATATTCAGGACTACTAGTAACATGGATAAAGTCCCACTCTTTTGCAAATCTCTGAAACAATCGATTGGTAAACTGAGAACCATTGTCAGAAATAACTTTGTGTGGACTACCATGGACCGAGAAATTATGTTTCATCTTAGTAATAATAGCACTGGACATGAGGTTAGCTAGCAAATCGATTTCAAACCAGTTTGAATAAGAGTCTGCCAACACTAAGTAATGCTGATTGTTCCACTCAAATATGAAAGTAGCTACTATTGACCAAGGTAGTTCAGGAATTGGGCTTAGCTGAAGTGGCTCTTTTTGCAAATGTGTCTTAGTACTGCTGCATACTGAACAAGAAGAAAGCACTTTATCAATGTCTTTTGATAGAGAAGGCCAAAATACTAGTTCGCTCACCCTTCTTTGGGTAGAATCTGAACCTGGGTGGCCATGATGTAAAATCTGAATGTATTCATGTTGTAAGAAAGTAGGAATAATAACTTTTGGACATTTGAAAATGAAACAATCTTCCATCAGCATCTCATCTCTGTATGGATAATAATGTTGTACTTCTGGTGGTACACAGAATTGCTTTGACGATCATCCTACATTGATGAAGTGGTTGAGCTTTTGCAAAACTGGATCAGTCTTTGTATGACCTCTTAGCTCATCAAGCTTCATAGTAGAAAAATTACACACTTCAATGACATCAAAGTCAAAATTCTCTGCATCAAGCTGTTCCATGGTATTTTGGGGCAATCTGGATGAGGTATCAGCCAGATAAAGAAGTCTGCCTTTTCTATAGACCATTTTGAAATTATAATTTTGTAATTTGAGCATCATCTGGTGCAGTTATCTTCCAGTAAATCATCAACTATTATAACACTTGTAGTCTTGCTGGAGCTGAATGCATAGGCTTCTTTAAAATAGTGACTAGAGGTTGATGGTCAGTTTCTGTCTGGGTAGTTCGGCCATAAACATAATCATGAAACTTTGAACATGCAAACACAATTGCCAAAAGTTCATTCTCAATTTGAGCATATTAGATCTCAGTTTGGGTAAGCATTCTAGATACATAGGCAACAGGTCTGCCCTCTTGAAGAATAACTGCATCAAGACTGGACTTTGAAGCATCACCAGAAAGAACTACTGGTTTATGGACATCATAGTACCTTAATGAAGGCAGTTTGGCAATTTTCTGTTTGAGGTTATCAAATGCTCTCTGGTGTTGTTCTAACCATGACCAGGCAACATTTTTGTGTGCCAGCTCTCTTAAAGGCACTGATAACTCACTAAAGTCAGGGATAAATTTGCCCAAAGAGTTAACTGTACCAAGAAAATGCTGTAGGGCTTGGACATTGTCTGGAGCTGGCATCTCAAGAATGGCTGCTTGTTTAGAAGGGTCTAGTCGTAGGCCTGTACTAGTAAATAAATGATCTACATAAGTAATTTCTGGTAGTCTGAATTTACATTTCAGAGGATTGAGCTTCAAATTCACTTCATGCGCTCTGTCCAGAACTTTCCTGAGGTTTCTGTCATGCTCTGCTTCACTATTGCCTCCAACCAGTAAATCATCAACTATTATAGCACATGGATAGCCTGAACAAATTTGCTCCATCACATGGTGAAAGACTTCACTGGCAAAATTTATTCCAAAAGGCATCCTGAGGAACCTATATCTACCAAATGGGGTACTGAATGTAGGTAGTAGTGAAGATTTGCAATCAAGTATTATTTGTCAAAATGAACTCTTTGAATCTAAAACAGAAAAATCAGTGGCATTTGGCATGAGGGTGACAATCTCCTTGACTGTACGCATAGGATGATGAGGTATTTTTAATGCCTTGTTCAAGTCTCTTGGGTCAATGCATATTCTGATTTCATCTGAAATTTTCTTATGAGCAGCTACCATGGAAGACACCCACTCAGTTGGTTCTGTGACTGGACAAATCACAACTTGCTGCACCATTTTGTCTAACTGGACTTTGACTTTGTCCTGCATAGTTATTGGAACTCTCCTTGCTGGTCTGGCCACTGGACTGACCTCTTGGTCTACTTTCATGGAGTATACAACTGGAAGTTTGCCTGGCTTGAAAGTGCCTGGCTTGTTGTCAAACACATCAGCATACTCTGAGAAAATAGTGTCAGTAAAGCTGGAACTGAGATATGTGCTTACATGATGTACTTCTTTGGTAAAAGAAAGCAGTTTCATTCTCAAACTGTCTCTGAGACCTAATAAAGACTGCACAGGTCTTCTGACAACATAAAATTGCAAGCTGTAACTGTTCCCAGCCGAATAGCATGAAAGCACTACCGAGTCTTTGGTTTGAATCTCTTGACCTCCATAAGCAACAATCTTTGCACAACTGGCCAAATTAAGTTGCTCACCAGCCTTCACTTTAGCAAATGTTTCTGCTGACATTACATTACACTTTGAAATAGGGTTTACCATTGATCAGGACAGTATAAAATACTTCATTCTTTGCCAGCAAATCTACAAAATACTTCATTCTTTGCCAGCAAATCTACTACATTAACGTTTTCACTGACCATTGATACACTATCTACATAGAAAGTAGGGTTACAGCTCTGTACATGATCAACTTGCTTTTTTGAGTTGCATTTCTTAATAACTGAATGAGGTTTGCTTGATTTACAAAACTTTTGAAAGTGATTCCATTTTTTTTGCAGTTGTGACATTGCTGACCAAATGCTAAGCATGTATCTCTTTTAGACTCATGATTGGCAACACAATTACAGCAGCTAACAATAAGACTTGACTTGGGTTTTGCTGACTTGCCCTTATACTGCACTGAGCATGCCCTTTTTACTTAGCTAGTCTTGGAAATTGCTAGAATGCTGTGGCTCCTCCCAGGGGAACAGGCAGGAGTTGCAGCTGCCACGTGTTTAGGCTTGATTCTGCTTGCCATGTGCTGCATCCTGTCTAAATTTGCTCTAGACGCTGTTGAAACCATGCTCTTATCATTTGCAACCATACTTGTGTGCCTTTCTGTGAGCTCATGAATTTGACAAATATCTATTGCTTTTCTTAACATTAAATCACTGTGACAAAGCAAAATTTTTCTCACTGCAGCACTATTAATACCACACACAAGCCTGTCCTTTATTAACTCATCTTTCAAGTCACTAAATCTGTACATTTTGGCCGTATTTCTCAAGTCAGTGATATAAGCTGCAAAAGTTTCACCTGGCTTTTGGTCTCTTGTGTAAAATAAGCACCTCTCTAATGTAACATTTATCTGGGGTTGCATATTTCTCTAAATTTATGTTTCAAGCACTCAGGGTCTTCCTTTGATTCAGCCAGTACCACAATATGGCAGTTTTCCCCCTCTCCTGCCTGTACTGCTGGTGTATACACAAATTAATGCTCTCTTTCAATAGCTTCTCATTCAGCTAAATTAAGCAAAATGAATGCCCTTGTATGTGGGTCTTTGTCAGAAAAAGCTGCTTGTATGAAAATATTGAATTTCTGCTCAAATACTCTGCAGTTTTCTGCTATATTATGATCAAAGACAAGTGGACTAGGTCTGAACAATGCCTCTGCCATATCAACACACAGTAGTGTAGGTGCTTGAAATTATGTACGAACATACACACATAAATATATTTGCCAGAACTGTATGCCAGTACTTGTAATTATCCCCAATAGCACAACAAACACCTTGAAATAAATGCAATTTACCAAATAAACCCCCATAGCACAGGAACACTTTAAAATCACTGTACTTTTTGAAACCACTCCTTATCAGTGTAAAAAATACTTTGAAATGACTGTACTTTGCCAATAAACTGTACGCAGCAGAAAAGTCTCAGAGTAAGAAACACTTTGAGATAAATGCACTTTGCAAATAAACTGTACACATGACAAGAACCTTTCAAAATAGATGTACTTTGTGAAATAACTCTGTACAGTGTAAGAAGCACTTTGAAATGGTGGCACTCTGCAAATAAATGCACACAACACAAGAAACTTTTCAAAATGGCTGTACTTTGACTGCACTTTGCAATATAACTGTAGTTTACACAGAGTACTCTCTTTGAAATAATTGCATTGTAATAAAGCACATACTCTGCAAACACTTTGCACACTCTGAGATATTTTGAACAACCCTAGTTATGCTTTGAATGGCTTCGGTCAATGCGAAATAGTAGTTTGTACTCAAATACGGTCTTTTACTAAAAAACATGCAGTCGTCTTGCCCTTTAAGCTTATTTTGCCCCTTTATTGTACTCATTATGCCCATTTAATCTCTTTTCATGCTCAGTATACTTTTCTTCTGCCCATTTTACTTTAAACATGCTCATTATGCAAACCAAAGGTAATTCTGAGCCTCATATGAATATTTCTGCTAATTTTATAAAATATTGTGGTTTCAAACATTTTGTTTAATTAATATGTGTTTTGTGCCTTTCATTTGATTAATAATATGTTTTGTGCTAATCGTCTGATTAATAATGCATTTTATGCCTTATAAGTGCTCTGTTTCATTTTCTTTGACAAATAACTAATTTGTGCAAGTTTTGGTTACCTTAATTTTGTTTCTGGCCTTCTTTGTTTGTCTGAGCTCTGTTTCACTCAACCAACTTAATATGCCTTCACATTCAACTCTGCACCTCATGCCTTGAAGAAGTTGCTCTCTTAATCCTGGTTCTGACACCATGTTGCTTGTCCAGTCAGGATAAAATAGACAAGTGGCTGTGGGTTCAGTTCAAGCAGGTTTATTACACACAAACACATTAGGAATGAGGCTTTGTAACTTAAACTTAAATAAACGTATAAACAGACCGACTACCACACTCATACATGTCAAAACTCTAGCTGTTCTCTCAAAATGGCACTGCTGCCTGCACATGCTCACTATTTATATGCATGTGCTGACATCTGGAAATGCATTTTAAAGGTACATACACATGCTCTATTCTACCCTTAGTTACGGCAAAGCAAATCCTAACACCAGTGTTACATAATTCCATTGCTTAGAGCATATCTGCAACTTGAATGCCAAGCTCTGATAAAAAACAAGTAGAATACAGAAACAGCAAAAAGACTGACAGCCAAATTCAATAAACCCTACACAGTAGCAAAAATTTTATATTCAGTAAGTGCTGTGCAGAGGTATGCACCACCACACAAACAAGGTAAATACTGTGGCATGTTAATTACAACATAAGAAGCTGAACTGCATGCTAATCAACCAATCCAACATGGTGGAGCTATTCAGCAAGCTATAAAGCTACCATGTAGACTTAGTGCTGGTTTTCCCTGCAGATTCCAAAACTTATTGGAATAAAGCCACAGAAAGGAGTCTACATGGAAAGAATGTTAGGGGCTGCTGCTGCTTTAATTCATTTCTATGTGTAACAGGCTGAAGTGTATGCTGCTGATGCTGCCAATACAGCTAGGCCTAGAAGGAAAAGTGGTTTCAGGCCCTATTTAACTTTTCACAACCTACATGATATGGAAATTGTAGAGTGCTACAGGGTGGATAAGGACACTATACAGTAATTCTGCAACCTTTGCCATCCTCAACTCAGAACTAGGGCCAACCAAAAGGAACCCATCCTAGTGGAGACAAAGGTATGTGTAGCACTTAGAATCTTAGCTACAGGTACCTTTCAGAGACCAACAGAGGACATGCTGGGGATGTCACAGACATCAGCATCCAGGATCTTCCATCAGTTCCTGAATGCTAAGCTGCAACATGCCAGTTATTACATATATGTTACACGTACTCCTGAGGAGAAGGCCAGAAATATGCAGGAGTTCTACCATGTAGCATACTACCTTGAAGTACTGGGTGCCATAGATTGCACACATATAGAAATTAAGGCACCAACCAGGGAACAGGGTAAGCTGGCAAGGAATCATCTTGATTATGTGTTCAGGCAACCATGGCATTTGCCACGACTCACATACCTGGCACACCTCCCAGTTGTACCAGATGTTTGCTGGAAGGATATCCCACAGTGTCATTTATGCTGGAGACATGGCTGATGACACCCATCAGAAATGCACACATACCCACTGAAGAACGCCATAATGAGGCACATGCTCAAACCAGAAATGTCATAGAGCATGTGTTTGGACAGCTGAAGTCATGATTCCAGTGCCTAGATACATCTGGGAGAGCCCTGCAGCACAATCCATGGACATGTACTGAAATATTCACAGTATGTGCCATGCTGCACAACATCATCCTGAGAAAACAGCTTCAGCTGGATCAGCAAATGGAAGGAGATCACATCCCACCACTAATGCCAAGGTCACACAGCAATAGGGAGATGAGGAGTTAAAGGGGGAACCACCATCTGATGTAGGTCTAGGCAGATGTAAGTGTACTCAATATGCCCTCACATTGGCTAAGAGACAATGCACAGCACACTCAGTCTCTACCTAGGGGCCTAAAACCTTCCTCCTACTCACATATATATAGTAACATTGAGGCCAGGCAACTCTCACAACCTTTACCTCCCCATATATTGGCTGTGTGGTGCTTACATCAGATAGGCAGCCCTGAACTAAAGCTGTGGCAACTGCTGCATCTACAAGGTAAGTCTTGAACCTGGAGTGTATTGCGTAATAATATGAATGAGTGGCATATCCTTGTATTTCATTACATGGTACCATAAGCAAGTAAAAGGTGGGAGATTTGTGCATAAATTACCTTAAAATGTAACAGCAGAGACTTGTTTGACTTATATGTGTCTATTATTAAGTAATAGCCCTCAGGCATCAAAAAATCACACAGGCATACCTCTCAAAGTACTGATGATCACTGCATGCCCTCAGTTTAGCACCATATGTTTGTATTGGAAAATCATTAAAGAAAGAAGTTAGAAAGTAATGATACACATTGCAGTTTCTGACTTCACAACCCTCATAAGATCATTCACAATAAAGTTGGGAAATTTTGATGCTATCAACTGTCAACCTTTCCAAGATGAATATAGGTGAAAGGTACAATAGCCAGTTTAACACCACAAATGCAGATGAACTAAGCACTAGGTCAGCTATGCACCATGAGCATCAGACACAAAGCTTATGCATCCCTGAATCCAAAAGATAAGCAGGGATATGGCACAGCCATCATCACTTACACAGGGTATTGTGTGGGGTGGCAGGAAGCCTAGACTGACACAAAAGGTTGGTGAGTGTGTGTGAGTAACAAAGAGAAACAGGCAGACATTTGGATAAAGTAACAAATAGCCAGTGAGACAAAATGAGTTTTAAGCTGCACGGGCCACACGGCTGAACCCTGTAACTGTTGTGTGTTTCTGTAGGGGTCCCCCAGGTGAAATTGCTGTGTGAGTGTCTGCATGAACACAGCCAAGCTCTGTGCTAGCTCTATGTCTTGGTATGTCAGACAGGTGTGAGCCGTGCATGGTATAGGTGGCTGTTCATTGTTTCCATCATCAACCATGACAACTGGCTCTGCCAGGAGTTGCAATGGCACATCCACACCCATGGTCAGATGCACTGCTGTTACCTGAATGTGACTGATGTCTGCTGAATGAGTTCCATTCATAGGGATGCCCAGGACTATGGCGCCATGGCCTGCCACATCTGGTTGTCAACATCTCACCCACTGATGGAGCAGTGGAAGTACTGCCACTATAGGAGCATGACTGATCACAGTCATGTTAGCTAACAGCAGAATGTATGGCTGACCTACACCCACAAGGATGCCTTTCCCCTCCCAGCAGATGTTCCATCAAAAACAATGTTCTTTCCATGACAGATACCCCCTCGTTCCATCACAGACACCCACATTCCAATGTCATTCATCTGATCCATTGAATCAACACAGTGGAAGCGGTCATGCATGTTAGCCTGTGCCACATCTACAACTCTGAGCATGTGTCTGCAGCACCTATGGGAACATGCTTGTGCCTCCATGATGGCCCTAAACATACACTGATTGGCACAGGGACAGACAGCTGGATTAGGTGGAGGAGGGACTGCAGATCTCCTCTGAGTACATCTAACAACCCTCTTGCATGGCACCTCACGCACAGTAAGGCTACAGCCAGAGTCAACAGGTACTGAAGCCACAGTAACCGCACTTCATCTTGCCCTCTACCTGTCCAATATCTGTGGGCTCACTGGAATGGGTAGGCATAGGCCTACCGGCTGTGTCCGATGGAATTGCAGGGGATGGCTGTATGTCAACCTCAGTGTCAGATTCAACTTCTGCACTCCCTGACTGTGCCTCTGTTTGGCCATCATCATCATCACCACAGGCTGCTAATACATTGACATCAGGTAGCAGTGGTCCCACACTTCCACCTTCATGATCACCTGTGATGAAAATCAACAAACTGGGCCTGTCATTAACATCACACACTAAAATATTTCTTTAAATTGCTCAGCAGTACTGACATAAAAATGTTTGGCGTACTGTCTGCAGATGGTATTCTCCTCTGCAAGCCAGATAGTCCTGGAAGAAGTTAAGCAAAAGGAAAGGGCAACTTTATCACAATTAACTGTAATGCAGGGAGTAATACTTTTACCCCTTTATATGTCCATTAATTATACTTTCAACAAAAACTTGGCTGACAATTCCAACCTAAGCTAATCAATCAAAATGTGCTGTTAACTGTAGCAATCTTCAATTCCCACCCCCCCCCAAAAAAAAATTCTTGTGACATAGAAGGAAAGTATTTTTAGTATAGAACGGTATTCAACTGTTAAGATAACAAAACCTACCTGGAAGCTCCTCCAGGGACATGCTTGCAGTCCCTGACACTGTGGCACCAGCATCCAGTACATGCTGTTCTGCACTCTTCTGGGAGCTGTCTGGATCCCAGCCAGTGGCCACAAACTCTTCATTCAGAGTTCATGGTGGCTTCATAGCAGGCCCTCCCCCAATAACCATCTGGTCATGGCCCACTGTAGCTGTTCTCCAATACGCAGATGTGATCATGTCAGTGGTCTTGTGGTGCAACTGCTCATATGCCCTGCCATGGCAACCCATGGGATTCACATCATCTATAATCTGACACCAAATTTGCATTCTGTGTGCCATATCTCCCCATCACCTTTCAAGCGGGAAGGCACCATGTTACCTAAAGGTATCCAGTATCACCTGATTCTCAGCATCAGTGAAGGGGGATCTCTGAGGATTGACACGCCTGGGTGGCATACTCCTAGGTGTCCTAAAAGACAACAGAAGGATAATACATATAAGTATCACATATCTACAAAATAACCATTCCCAGATTAAACAGCAAATGTAGCCTCTCAGTATTACCCCCTGGAGAAACATAAAACAGTCTAGAGATGTAAAATTCAAAGAGCAGGCTGGATTCAAAAAAAGGAGAGTAACAATAGCAAAATATCATTGTTTGTGCCATAACAGTAACTCAGCTTTGCTCCCTCCCCCAAAAAAACAGTAAAATGACACATTTTACTAACAACCATCTTTGAAGTGCTAAAAGTGCTATCAAAGGAACTGTCCATAAAACATTTGTACAAACTTATCAGAAAACATTATATTTTAAGGTATTGGCAATCATGTTTCTTATGAAATGCCTTGAA
Organism: Protopterus annectens; assembly: GCF_019279795.1. Taxonomy (NCBI): domain Eukaryota; kingdom Metazoa; phylum Chordata; order Ceratodontiformes; family Protopteridae; genus Protopterus; species Protopterus annectens. The sequence continues at coordinate 1,350,905,060 of NC_056729.1, read as the reverse complement.
AACATGCCCATGGTATCAGTACACTTCTAAGAAATACATACAGATAAAAGTGTAACAGCCTTTGCTTCAGATTTTTGTTAAGTACCTTCCAGCATATGCAGTATGTAGATGACAAAATGCAAGCATACCTTCTGAAGTTCAATAGTCCTCTGTTCAGATATATTCTGAAGAAATAGCAAATTGTTGGTCTTCTCCACATAAACAAGTCTCTTCACTATCAGTTTGCCTAGCTACACAGGGCTTTTTTATAATGGTGTAGATTCAGGGCCGTTAGCATATTGAAGATGCAAATGAGGTGTGAACTAATTAGAATTGCTGAATCCCAAATAATTAGATGCATGTAGGAGATGTAAACATAGAGCAGGCACTCTCTCAGTCTTTGTTTTTAATGTATTGCAACTTTGAATGATTACCGGTTCGGAGATGGAAAACAGAACAGCAATGCAGGCTGCCTTACATTTAGTGGGTGTGTCAGTTTAGATCTACAAAGTGTTAGATGTAAGGTTGGAAATGTAAGTAAGCAGCACACAATTCACAGGTTTTGTTCTTTAACATCCAATCTGCCCTTCATTTGTTGTCAACTGCATATGGTATTATTTCCAGTTAATATCCTCACACATTTTAAGGTCAATGATATAGAATGGCTTACAGGCTGCATGTCTTGGATTACTGGTCAGATAACTGAATAATTACCAACAAACACAGAGAGGTGAGACAGAACTGTATATTTGCAAGCAATAATCATAACAGGTTGTGTGATTACTAAATGCACTACATCCAAAAATAATACATGTACTAATAACAGCTGTATGATTTCATATTACTGTAGATGATGTTGCAGTTGGTTGTGTGCAGAATGATTTCAGTTCCTTCCAGGCACCCATCCTGTGTTCTGAAGGTTCCAGCATTACTGCAGCACAGGTTAAAGTTGCATTGTCCAAGGCCAGGAATACAGCCTCCATGGGACCCGACAATATCCCTGGATGTGTTCTACATGAACTACAAAGTGAACTGGCACCATATCTGTGTGCCCTGTTCATTCACAGCCTCACCTCAGGCTTTGTCCCTACCGAATGGAGCACTCCTACAGTCATCCATCTCCATAAAGGTGGAACAGCTACAGACACTGGGAATTATCATCCCATTAGCATGATGAGTCTGATATGTAAGGCTATGGAGCGCATCATCATGGACCTAATTAACAAAGATACAGGGAATCTCCAAACTCTAGATCCTACATAATTTGGTTTTATGAAAGGTAGATCATGCCTGCTCAACCTGGTTGACTTATTTTCGTCAATCACTAGACCTGTGGATGAGGGCAAGGCAGTTCATACAGCCTACCTTGATCTGGCCAAGGCCTTTGATACCATTCCCCACTCAGGAAGTATTGATAAACTCATCAAACTAGGCATCAACCCCTATATCACTAGGTGGGTTAAAAATTGGCTCACAGATAGAACCCACAGTATGAATATAGTGGACTCCAAGTCAGACTGCCAACCAGTCATGAGTGGAGTCCCACAGGGATCGATCCTGGGTCCTCTCCTGTTTGGCATGTACTTCTCAGAAGTCCAGATCAACATGGAGGGACTCTGGCTAACCAAGTTAGCAGACAACTGCAAGCTAGGAGATACTATTAAGTCCACAAGTGATCTAGACATCCTACAGAAAGGCCTCACTGAGACCAATGACTGGTGTCAAAATCATGGCTTTAAACTTAATGCCAAAAAAAAAAATGCGTTGTCATCCTCTTTGGGAAAAACTCAGTTCCCACTAACTACCACATTGATGGGAACCCACTGAACACTGAAGGCATTATAAGAGATCTGGGGACACAGGTTGACAGGAACCTCTCCTTCGACCACTACATTGCCACTGTGGTCAGAAAGTCCTTCTATGTGGAACATCTCATTACCAAGGGTTTTGCATCCAGAAAGAAAGAGGTCATCATCTCTCTCTACATTTCCCTCATTAGGCCAATCATCAAATATAATGCCCCATTTGGCATGTACCTCACTAGACACATGCAACAGCTGAAAAGGCGACAAAAGTACCTCATGAAGAGGATCCTAAGCTTTAAACACATATCCTACATGGACAGACTCAAAAAACTCCAGCTATTCTCTGTCTCATATCATCTACTAAGAGGTGATCTCTGCTTGACTTACAAAGCCATGTCTGACCCAGCTCTGTTATAAATGCTACATCTAAAGAAATCCCAATCCCTCTGCACCGCACACTCCAGAGACCTCAACCTCATTATCACAATCAACAGAACATGCTGAGGGATAGATTCATAACCCAGAGACTGCCCATGCTCTGGAATAGACTTCCCATACATGTCAAGCAGAGCACCTCACTGGCCCTCTTCAAGAGAAATACTGATGAGTGGATGGAAAATAGAAAGTTCAATCCGGGGATCACTTCAGTACTTCTACTTGATAGAGACACTGGGAACTAATGTCAGGCATCATGTTGCCAGCGCACTTCTATGGGCTAGGCTTGTAAAGGCTCCAGGGCCATTAGCCTAGTACACACCTATGAACCTATGAACCTATTGTAGTGAGAGTTCAAATCCAGATCAATGTAGACATATTTCATGTGAACCATCATTTTCTAGTGTGTATGTCATAGAATAAGTTTTCCTTTTTTCAACTACTTGTCCCTTTTTTCCTTTTCTGTCTTGTTTTTTTTAAATGTTTTTGACCAGTGGTTGCATGACAGCACAATAACCTGAATGGAGGAAGTCAATGGCAGGGTTACCTGTGCTTACCTCATTTGCATGAAGCACAGCAGTGTGAAAACCGGACAAATGGAACCACCCATGATCATAGGATCATAGGAGATTACTAGGCTAAAGGCTCTGGGGCCCTTACAAGCCTAGCCAAGAGTTTATTCCAAAAAAGAAACCTAAATCAGCACCTGTCACCCCTGTCAGTGAGATACAGACATGTGGAACCCCTGGGACAAATTTGTGGTTACCCATACACTCATCAAGGTTGCACTTGAAGAGGGCCAGCAATGTACTTTGACGTGTATGTTGAGTCTATTCCACAGACAGTGCAGACTTTGGGAAACAAATCTAGCAGGTTTTGTTAATGTCACATATTTGATTTAAGCTTTTCAATGGGGTACTATATGAGGAGTTAGACTTACGGGTATGGAGCATCTCTAGTACAGCAGGGTCCGAGATTGCCTTGTAGTCGAGACACAGATCACCTCTGATCAATCTGTATGATACAGAGTAGAGTGATAGTGATTTGAGCCTGTCCACATAGGCCAGGTGTTGGAGATCATGGATTCTCTTTGTGAGGTATTTCTGTGGCCTTTCCAGTTGGTGCAGGTGTTTGGAGACATACATACCAAACGGGGAGTTGTACTCAATTTTTGGCCTAATAAGGGAGGAGTACAGAGAGGTAATAACCTCCTTTTTTCTGGATGCAATCCCTTTACTTTTGAGGTGAACCAAGTAAAAGGTTTTTCTGATCAATGCTGCTACATGATGGTCAAATGTGAGATTGTTATCAACTTGTGTACCCAGGTCTCTCACCACAGGTTGTGTGCTTAGGGGGTTGCTATTAATATGGTAATCAATAGGGGGTCATGTTTTTGCTGAGTGGTATGATAATACATTTTTTTGCATTTAACTTAAAGCCATGACTTTGACACCAGTCATTTGTTGTTGTGAGACCCTCTTAAAGTATGTCAACATCATTTGATGAGTCAATGACAGCATCCAACTTACAGTTGTCTATAAACTTGGACAGCCACAGGCCTTTTGTTTTTGCCTGGGCCACTGAGAAGTAGATGTCAAACAATTGTTGTCCCAGGACAGATCCCTGGGGGACACCACTAGTGACAAGCCTGCTGTCTGAGATGGTAGTAAATATTTTGACCTTGTGCATCCTGTCAGTGAGCCAGTTGGCCACCCACCTGATGAGATAGGGATTTACACCAAGTTGTGTTAGCTTTTCAAGGATGCCCAAGTGGGGGATTGTGTCAAAGGCTTTGGCCAAGTCAAGGTAAGCTGTATTTACTGACTTTCCCTCATCCTTTGTCTTGGTGACAGTCTCAAAAAAGTCAACGAGGTTCAACAGGCAAGATCCGCCATTGACAAATCTGAACTGGGTGGGGTCAAGTGCTTGGAGATTGCCTATGTCCTTGTTTATGAGGTCCATAATAATACCCTCCATGGCCTTACAGGTCAGACTTGTCGAGCTAATTGGGCAATAGTTTCCATGGTCAGTAGTGACACCAACTTTGTGAAAAGGGATGACAATGGCAGTTCTCCACTCTGCTGGAATGAAGCCTGGACTTATGTTATGGTTGAATAGGATGCATAATGGCGAGGCTAGGTCTTGCTGGATATGTTGCAGAATGCAGCCTGGGATACTATCAGGTCCCATGGAAGCTGTGTTTTTTGCCTTGGATAGGGCCTTTAACACTTGATCTATGGAGATGCGAGGTACAGGACAAGTATTGGGGATGTCAAATGGGCCTTTGGGGGGACAGGGGGGTGAAGTTTTGCCCTGAACCTATCTGCTAGCAGGTTGGTTAAGTCAACAGGATCAGTGTAAGTGGTACCATTAAGATCTAATTCAGAACAAACCTGGGCTTTGCCATGGAGGTTTCTGAAGTAACTGAAAAAGGCTTTGTGGTTAGCCTTTGTTTCGGAGTCTAGTTTCGATTCATAATTGGCTTTGAAGGTTTTCACTAGTGATCTAATTTGCTTGTTGAGGCTAAGGAGGGAGTTTTTCCAGTTGGCAATTTGTGCCTTTTTACCCTTGCCCAACAGTTTCTTCCTTTTGTTGTAAAGCCTGTTGATAGAGGATGTCCACCACATAGGTTTGTGTTTCCTTGAGGAACAGGTTTTAGTTCTGTTGCGTATGGCTGAGGCCATGTAGTTGTACAGGCGCTTGCATACTGCACTGGCATACAGTTCAGCATATTTGTCTGCATCCTCTGAGGGGTGGCTTTGGTGTGAAGCTACTGATACCCTCCCTTAGAAGGTTGCAGTCAGTTTTAGAGAAGTTGTTTAGCCTGTTTATGGCCATGGGGGGGTTGGATGAGATAGACACTTTGAATGAGACAGAGTGATGGTCTGATCTCACCAGGGAAGTACTTACTATGGGATGGTGCAGCGGTCACCCATGTTAGTGAGAACCAAGTCTAGAATGCTGTCTCCCCTTGTGGGTGATGAGAACAGCTGGTCTAGGTCTAGTATGTTAGAACTGATGAAGTCAAGGAATCATTGGGTGAGTGCATCAGAGCAGGACATGACCCAGACAGCCAAAAATAGAAACCAGATACATTCAATTAAATCTATTGGACACTGCACAAACCCACTAAGGGGTATTGAGCAGTGGTTAACATAGAAACTTTAAGAATGATTAGTAAATTTGGGAATGTCGTATAACTAGTCCTTTGTCAGCAGGTGTAAATGGAGCACTGGAGAACAGATGGTCCTAGGTTCTAGTACAGAGTGTGCAACCTTTGTTATACTGTTGTGACATTGCACTTTATAACAATGAACTAAAACATGAACACATGTTATTTCAACTTTCTTGTGGCAACAGGTCTAAGTGTAAGACTGCTTTACACATGTTCCTGGGTTCTAATACAGGATATTCCATACACTTTTATTGGTGTTCCACTTGCCATTATATTCACTGTTGGTTATAAGACTTTAGATAGTGGAGCTGATATTAATTATATGTATGTGGGATGACACACTATTATTGTGTTAATTATTTACTTATGTATGTATGTATGTATATATGTATGTATGTATTATCAGATTTATTATGCGATGTATGACTGAGGGTATACTCTGTATTATATTTCTGTAAGTATAATTCTGCTATCTGGACTTGCATGGCCTTCACATTTGCCCAAGACACATACAAAACTGCCTTTTGTATCCAATAACCATGTCAGCTCACACACTTACATGTGTAGCAGCTCATACTATCACCTGCATTTATGTATGATGCCTGACTATGTTTGAGGAGTACTTCCTCTACAGCAAAGATGAAAAATCAGTGCTGTAGAAAGAAATGTTTTGTCTCTTAGACCTAGGTTTGAATCCCAATAAAAATCAATGTTCTCAGTGTAGAAAGGTAAAAACAAATGTGTCAGGTCATTTCATGTATGCCCCCAGGGCCAGTGCCTGTCTACAAACCTACCTCACCTAACAGTTACCTTCCAATTTCCAATATATATTTCCAGGTTACATCAGTAGATGCACCTCAAACTAAAGCCAAGTATCAGATTAACCTTCTAGTTGCAATTATTTCTTTCCTCAATGCTTGGCACTGCTACTTTCCGCACACCATTGCAAAAACATTTTGAGCAGTTGTGCGCACTCCAGTAAATGTGGTAACTGGAGTTGGCAGGAAGGCATCAGTCTCCATTGTTCTAGATCTGTTAGTAGATAGACATGACACCAGCATGTGGGACACTGTTATTACTATATTATCCTCAACAGATGCTGCTGATGTCATCAGCTGTAAAGTGTTGTCTAAGATAATCAAAGTCGGACTTGTGCCATGGCTCTTGCTCAACATACTGAATTCTGTAGTCTGTGTACTTAGGTAGGGGTTTTATTCTCACTGCAGTCAATGTGTGTGTGTGAGAGTATGTGTGTGTGTGAGAGAGTGTGTGTGTGTGTGTGTGTGTGTGTGTGTGTGTGTGTGTGTGTGTGTGTGTGTGTGTGCTCTTGCTTGACATTACAGAGAGCATTTTACACCAGCATGTAGGGCACTATTATTACCATATTGTCCTCAGCAAATACTGATGATGTCATCGGCTATATCAGATTTATGGATATGGAGTACTTCCACCAGAGCAGGGTCAGAGACTAGCCTGGAGGCCAGGCAGATGTCACCTCATCCTATGTGAGACAGATTATGAAAAATTAATTATCAAGGTGCTGCTTACTGTGATGGATCCAAAGTCTTCTTAAGACACTAAGGTCTTGCTGGCTGGATTCTGCTGAAAACAAAGTCTAGTTATAATTGCATTTACAGTCTATTGCCCAGAGAAACTTGCAGAATGTACACTGATGCAACACCAAACTCAGTCACTTTAAAAGCAGTAACCAATAAATAACTTTTTAGAACAAATCACATGAACTACTGTTACAGCTTCAGGTACTGTGCTACTTTACTTCTCATGATGTGAGAGATACAATATTACCTCGGAACAAATGTGTGTTCCTACACAAATTTCTAACAATGTTGTCTGCTATAGTCTCTTTATAGTGGTTTAACATCATGTTTTTCTCATTGGTATTCTATTTTGGTCATTGTTTGAAAACTTATGTTTGCTGGTGTTTGCAGAAAAATATGTTTTCATCCTGTAGAGAAATAATACTGGTATTGTCTTTTAAGGAAACATCTTGTGCAAATGCTGACGTGATAAAAGCATATCCCTTCAACATTCCTTGCTTAACAGTGTCATATGATAGAAACACGTACAGATTGTTTGCCTGTTGTCCATTCTTTAAGAAAGCAGGTTAGCTTTTTTACTGACAATGTGAAATGCATACATCCTGTTTTTTACATTTTTGTTAAGTCTGTAAGAGGTCACCTTTTTTGCTGACAGTGTGAAATGCATACATTCTTGCTGATTCTGTAGGAAAACATGTCCATTAAGCAAATTCCTTATTTTTCAAGTCACAGTCATTTAGTATGGATGCTAATCACGCATTGCTAAACTCTATTTCTACATTTAAGCAAGCTTTGTTTTATACCTTATTTATGTTGCATATTTGTATCAGAATTACTTTCAACCTTAATACCTTGTTGAGCATACTCTAACAGATTACCATCACGTGTATTTTAATATAGCCACATACATCATAGTATGGATTCTAGGCCTGTTTTTTCTTGATGAGAATGACCTAGGGTCTCTCCAGCTGCTGCATGTGTCTGGTGAGTTACAAATAAATACACACTGCATCAAGAGTAATTTCCCTTAAGAGCACAAAGGCTACACAATCCAGGGACTGAGTCTCCCATGCTCTCTTTTCAAGCACCCAATAAGACTTCCCACTGGCACAGCTATAGAGTTGAGTCCTCAGCCAAGTGTCCAAGACAAGTCCTCTACCACTGTCTGTGAAACCAATGGTCTGTGTCCCAGTTCCAATTAGCTGGGAAATGCTGGCACATATTTACTAGCGATGCCCCTCTGCCCAGACAGTAATGTAGTTTCTGCCACCAGACACTCCAAAGCCAACTAAACTAAAGCTCTTGCAAGGGCACCTAATTATACTGAGTGAAATTAATACTAATACAAATGGTAGTGTTTGACCAATGCAGTAAGGCTTTCAGGAGCGGCCACAGAGTCACCAAATAAATGTAAGTACTCTTCTTCTTCTTCTTTCAGCTGCTTCCATTAGGGGTCGCCACAGCAGATCAACTGTTTCCATTTCTTCCTGTCCTCTGCATCTTGCTCTGTCACATCAACCACCTGCATGTCCTCTCTCACCACATCCATAAACCTTATCTTAGGCCTCCCTCTTTTCCTGTTACCTGGCAGCTTCATCCTTAGCATCTTTTTCCCAATATACTCTGCATCGCTCCTCAGCACATGTCCAAACCAATGTAATTTTGCCTCTCTGGCTTTGTCTCCAAACCTTCCAACCTGGGCTGACCCTCTAATATACTTATTCCTAATCCTGTTCATCCTCGTCACACCCAGTGCAAATCTTAACATCTTCAACTCTGCCACGTCAAGCTCTGACTCCTGCCTTTTTGTCAAAGCCACTGTCTCCAACCCATATAACATAGCTGGTCTCACTACCCTCTTGTAGACCTTCCCTTTCACTCTTACTGGTACTCGTCTGTCACAAATCACTCATGACACTCTTCTCCACCCACTCTATCCTGCCTGTACTCTCTTTTTCACCTCTCTTCCACACTCACCATTACTCTGAACTGTTGATCCCAAGTACTTAAACTCATCCACCTTTGCCACCTCTACTCCCTGCATCCTCACCATTCCTCTACCCTCCCTCTCATTCACATACATATATTCTGTCTTAGTCCTGGTGACCTTCATTCCTCTTCTCTCTAGAGCATATCTCCACCTCTCCAGGGTCTCCTCCACCTGTTCCCTACTCTTACTACAGATCACAATGTCACCTGAAAACATCATAGTCCACAGGGACTCCTGTCTGATTTCGTCTGTCAACATATCCATCACCACTGCAAATAAGAAAAGGCTCAGAGCTGATCCTTGATGTAATCCCACCTCCACCTTAAATGCATCCATCACTCCTACTGCAGACCTCACCGCTGTCACACTACATATCCAGTACCACTCTTACATACTTCTCTGACACTCCCGACTTCCTCATACAATACCACAACTCCTCTCTAGGCACCCTGTCATGTGCTTTCTCTAAATCCACAAAGACACAATGCAACTCCTTCTGACCTTCTCTGCACTTCCCCATCAACACTCTCAGAGCAAACATTGCATATGTAGTGCTCTTTCCTGGCATGAAACCATACTGCTGATCACTAATCATCACCTCCCTTCTTAACCTAGCTTCCATTACTCTTTGCCATAACTTCATGCTGTGACTGATCAGTTTAATCCCTCTGTAGTTACTGCAGCACTGCACATCACCCTTATTCTTAAAAATTGGTACCAAAACACTTTTCTCCATTCCTCAGGCATCCTATCACTTTCCAAGATTTCATTAAACAATCTAGTTAAAATCTCCACTGCCATTTCACCTAAACACCTCCATGCTTCCACATGTATGTCATCTGGACCAACAGCCTTTCCATTCTTCATCCTCTTCATAGCTATCCTTACTTCCCCCTTGCTAATCCAATGCACTTCATGATTCACTATCCGCACATCATTCAACCTTCTCTATCTCTCATTCTCTTCATTCATCAACCCCTCAAAGTACTCTTTCCATCTGCTCAACACACTCTCTTCGCTTGTGAGTACGTTTTCCTCATTATCCTTTATCACCCTTACCTGCTGCACATCTTTACTAGCTCGGTCCCTCTGTCTAGCCAATTGGTACAGGTCCTTTTCTCTCTCCTTAGTGTCCAACCTTTTATACAACTCTTCATACGCCTTATCCTTAGCCTTCGCCACCTCTCTCTTTGCCATGCACCTCATCTCCTTATACTCTTGTCTACTTTCTTCATCTCTTTGACAATCCCACTTCTTCTTCACCAACCTCTTTCTCTGTATACTCTCCTGTACTTCTTCATTCCAACATCAGGTCTCCTTGTCCTCCTTCCTCTTTCCAGATGTCACACCAAGCACCTTTCTACCCATCTCTTTTACTAGCTCTGCTGTAGTTACCCTGCTATTCAGTAACTCTTCACTGCCACCCAGTGCCTGTCTTAACTCTTCCCTGAACATCACCTCACAATTATCCTTTTTCAATTTCCACCATTTGATCTTTGCTGCTGCCCTCACACTCATCCTCCTCTTCTTGATCACCAGTGTCATCCTACAAACCACCATCCTATGTTGCCTAACTACACTTTCCCCTGCCACCACTTTGCAGTCTCCAATCTCCTTCAGACTGGCCCTTCTACACAAGATATAATCCACCTGTGTGCATCTTCCTCCACTCTTGTATGTCATCCTATGCTCCTCCCTCTTGTTAAAATACGTATTCATCACAGCCATGTCCATCCTTTTCGCAAAATCTACTACCATAAGTACTCTCAAAGTTTAATATATTCTTTAATGGATCTGCCACAATGAAAAGTTTAAATATAGTTAATAATAAATAATGAAAGAACATGAAAATAATAAACATCTAGTTACAATAAACACCAGAGTTTCATTCACAGGAAATATTAAAATAACACAGATGAATAGATTCACACATATACAGAAAAACAGTACTTAACTAATCTTACTATATTTTCCTGACTGATCTAAAGAATTACTATTCTCTGGTTACTTACTAAATCAAGGCAAGATGAAGAGGGTGAGAGATCCTTCTATGTCGGGCTCCAAAAAACAGACTTCTCTGAGGCTTTTGTCTCATCTGGTATTGAAACATCATTTCAGTCCTGGATTACAGAATGACATCGCATGCATCTAGTCATCTGACTTCTGGTTCCCATACTACCCCCCCCTTTACTAGAAACTGAACCAGAATCTCGCACATATGTGTTATATACACAGATAGAGCTTTGCTAACATGTATTATAGTATCTGGTAGCCCTGAAACCATTTCAACACTTCCCCCCTTCCAGGGTAGTAATTAGTGCACTGCTAAAGACTATGCTGAAGGCTTCTTAGTACAGATGGTTTGTCTCTAGCTGCACTGAGAACTGCAAGATACAATCTTTATGGCCTAATTCTGGTAATTTAATTTCAGGATATTTTTCTAAAAGTTAGCTTATCTGAGATTAACCTCTTTTCTTCCAGTATCCTCTGTTACAATATTAATTTCAATAGTTATAATAGAGTTTGACATACAGGTATATTTCTTTTTTCTGTCCAGCAGGACCCATTGTTGGTGAAATTTAACATAAGCAACTTTACAAATACATTTTCAACACAAGCACCTGTACAAATCAGTTTGATATACAAATTACATATAATTCTGTACAAAACTCCAGCTAGCTAAGCTGGCATATGTTACACATCCACTGCCTTACTCCTCCTGGCATAGCTGGCAATACCTCACATTGTCACAATCATTATTGGTTGACTCAATGATTGCACATAATATGCAAGCCAAAGGCCATATACTTTAGCCTGAATTGTCAAGAAATAAAGTCCAAAAGGTGAAGGGCCAAGCAAAGATCCTTGGTAATTGCCAGATGTGACAGCTCTACTAGTACATGTTGATTCACCAACTTTCACAGTATGTGTTCTGTCGGTGAGCCAGTTAGCTACCTATCTAGTGATGTTAAACTTAATCTCTAGCTGGGAGGGTTTCTCAATGATACCTGCATGGGGAATTGTATCAGAACCCTAGGCCAGATCATGATAGGCAGTATGCACTGTCTTACCTTCATCCAGGCCTATCACACTGAATCATTGGGCTACGACAACATCACAGATCACTTATGACATGACTCAGGGCATACATCTTTCTGATATGGTTGAATTCACACTTCAGAATTTCATCACACCCTCCACATGGGCTATGTTCTCATCGAAGGGTGTACAACATGCATCTATCTGAACTGCGGGGACAGCATCTGATGCATGCATGTATAGAGACATTCTGATTCTCCTCACCTGTGAGGTGGACCAACATGTCATCATGGACCTTTTCTAAATGAACACTAGCAATATTTCAATTGTGTGCAGCAGACCTGTGTGAGTCATTAATACTACATTATGTCTGTTACATCTGATAGATGTCTGCAAAGTGGTCATCAAGTGCATGCATGATGACAACAGTATCATACTGTGGAACTTGACCAGGTTAAGGCACTTGACACAAATCCAAACTGAGGCTTTCAATCAGCACTGTCATAAGAGGCCATAAACAGCTGTACCACCAAGTGGGTAGACCAGTGTATCACATACATGATATCTCACTATGCTGAAATGTGTGAGTGACTTCTATCTCAGGTCTAGTGATCAGGTCTGTACATCAGGGCTGTCTGCTAGGCCTTTTCCTGTCCATTATTTAAGTGATTCACATCACAGATGGCATACACATGATGGGTCAAAACAGGTGCCTGAAGACCCACAGACTGTAAGCAATCACTGACTCCAACTGTGATATTAGTATAATACAGACAGTATCAATATATACAAAAAAATGATGCCACGGTGATGACATCTACAATGACAAGAAAATATGGGAGGATTTGTTAAGTCAGGTACACAAACACACAACCCAAGTATAATGTGGGCATCACACCCTATAATCAGACCATTAGGTATGTGACCCTTGCCCTGAGGTATATAGTAAGTGGAATGTCCACCAGCATGGGACCAAATGGTGTCCCGGGCTGCGTTTTACATGAGCTCCAAGAAGAACTGAACCCTCACTTAAAATCACTGTTCAGTTGCAGCCTTACAACAGGATATGTACCCAAAGAATGGCATACAGCAACAGTGGTCCCACTTGATAAAGGTGGTGCCACAACGGACCCCGGTAACTATCGCCCTATAAGCCTGACTAGTCTGGTCTGCAAAGCTATGGAGCATATCATCATGGAACTCATAAGCAAAGACATTGGGAACCTCCAAACACTGGATCCTACCCAATTCGGCTTTGTTAAGGGCAGATCTTGCCTCTTGAACCTGGTTGACTTCTTTGAAACAGTCACCAAGGCCATAGATGAAGGGAAGGTAGTCCACACAGCCTACCTTGACCTCGCAAAAGCCTTCGACACAATACCCCACTCGGGCATCATAAACAAGCTCACCAGCTTAAATATCAACCCCTATGTCACAAGATGGGTTGCAAACTGGCTTAGGGATAGAACCCACATGGTCAGAATTGCAGGTGCCATGTCAGACTCTAAACCAGTTACAAGTGGCATCCCACAAGGCTCAGTCCTGGGACCTCTCTTGTTCAGTATATATTTCTCTGAAGTACAGACTAACACAGGAGGACATTGACTGACCAAGTTCGCAGACGACTGCAAACTGAGGGCCATAATCGACTCGCCGACTGACACAAGCATCCTCCAAAATGGTCTCACAGAGACGGATAACTGGTGCCAGAGCCATGGCCTGAAGCTAAATGCCAAAAAGTGCATAGTCATCTCCTTTGGGAAAAACAAAGTGCCCACAAATTACCACATAGGTGGAAATCCATTAAGTATGGAAGAAGTAATTAGGGATCTGGGGACACAAGTAGATAGTAATCTTTCCTTTGACAATCACATTGCCAAAGTGGTTAGAAGGACCTTCTATATAGCTCACCTTATCATGAAAGGGTTCACATCTAGATCAAGAGAGGTCATTGTGCCCCTGTACTCATCACTCATCAGGCCCATAATTGAATACAATGCCCCATTTGGGATGTACCTTACCCGACACCTGCAACAACTAGAAAGACCCCAAAAGTACCTCACCAAGAGGATTAAGGGACTCAAGCAGATGCCCTATGCAGTTAGACTAAAGAAACTCCAGCTCTACTCAGTTGCTTACTGCCTACTCAGAGGCGTTCTGTGCCTGACGTATGAATCCATGTCCAACCCAGAATTAATGGACATGCTCCACCTGAGGAAATCCAAATCCCTTAGAGCTACATGCTCCAGTGACTTAAACCTCAGCACAGAAATAAATAGGACATGCTGGAGAGACAGATTCATATCCTGGAGGCTCCCCTCACTCTGGAACAAAATCCCAATCCATGTTAGGCAAAGCCCCTCAATGACCCTCTTCAAGAAGAATCTTGACAATTGGATGGGAGACCATAGATTTACCCCTGGGATCTCCTCAGTGTCACTGCTAGACAGGGGCACTTTAAACTAACCTTAAATGGGCTATCTTCTGTGACCTACTATACTGGAGCACAGTCATCTAATCTAAAAGGGTGGCAAAAGCCAAACACACTCTGGCTAGGCTTGTAAATGCCCTAGGGCAGATAGCCTAGTATCTACCTATGAACCTATGTGGTCACCGTGCTGACTACTACCTTGAATGCAACACAAGTACTGGGTATGTGAAGAACATCCACATCAGAGGCCATAATACCTTCATAGTTCCAAGCTTTCATCACACCAATAACTGAGTACAATGCACCCTTCCTCATGTACCTCCCTACACATCTTCCAATGATGTATAACTAAAGTGTACCACCTTTGTCACAGTGAGCTGTCACACAGCTTATTGGCCATACCTAGGTATTTTTCTTCTTCTGGAAGATACATGACTGTTTGATGGTGTGGAACAGCAATCAAGTTGTTACACCAGATGCATGTGTGCTACCTGTTGTGCTGATGCATATAGTGCAGAACATAGCTGTCTAACAACATTAATGGCATGTAAATCATTTGTGACAGTGTGGATTGTGCCATATATCTATGCCATGCACACCAGTCAACTAGCCTGTATTGATCATAATGTTGCATACAGGTATAGCAGTGTCCCTTCCAACATGTTCAGCTGATGTTATAGTGCCAGGACAGTGTGTGTGATTACCCTCATAGAGTGTGGATGTATTACAATAGTTGTACAAGTGTGCTTGTGCAGAATTGTCTCTTACAACTTTAAATCACATATGTTATGTCAGAGGCATGGGATTACAGGTGGTATTATTCTGATATTGTCCATGATTGTGGGTGGTTCTTATAATTTTTTCCATGAGTCCTACCTGTGCCCTACTTGCTGCAGACCTTTGCTGAGATGACACTGATATTCAGGCATATCAATTTGCACAGATTCACAATATGCACCCTACCCCAATGGTATGTCACATCCCTGATAGATGTCTTATGCATTATTCGCGTAAGCATGCTTATCTCACATAGACATCCTCCCCATTGTTATGTCACCTTGTATGACAGTCACATAATACATGTTTTCACTGTGCAGTCCCTACTGCCCCACATAGATGTCGGATTGGCATTGCTGCTACAACCATCTTCCATTGTCATGCCCTCATCTGCTGTACATTAGTTGTTTCACCTTTCCTCTTTCCCTGTGTTCATTCCTACAAATCATGTGTGTGTCCCTATTCAATACACACACTTTCCCTGAGTGTTCACTTTTCATGGCAGTCCATGTACCATTACAGATCATTTACACAGCTTTAGTACAGAATGCCAGGAATGGAATATCACAATACTCTGTACTGTAGATTCACAGTCCTGTACTGTGTTTGGACCATATACTTCGCATTCAAACCTCTCAACTATCCAGATATTCCCACGGTGTCCAGATGTGTTCCTTATCAAATTTGTGGCTTTCTGCCATATTACTGGGATGATCTCAGGACTGATGTGGCTCAACATTAAATATATTTCAGTTCAGACCTCTCAAATGTCCTGACTTTTGCAGAATGTCCAGTTTTTGCCTCATATTTTTCACTTGTTCCTCGTAAAATTTTGGTTTTCTGGTAAATCACTGGCATGCCATTGCAGATTGAAGTCAGAAAATAATGACAAACATTTGATTTTCAAACTTCATGCTCTTCAGTAAATTCATGTTACTTTAAAACCTATTATTCTGTCAACCTTCTAAGTTTAAAACAGCAATATTAAAATCTGTCTCTATTTTTGGGCCTTTGTCCTACCATTATGTTATGGCTTTGTCCAGATTTCTTGCTCTAAGAGGTTGAGAGGTATGTTTGACTTTCATTCTACCATATTTCTGTGACACATCTATGTCACATATGTGCCTCTTTCTGGTTAATTGCTCCCACATTATGTTTGCATTTGTGTAGATGTGTTGAACTAACAGACAGAGTTGTCTGTGTAGCCCTGGTGATCATTATAGCATTCCATGCAAACCTGCAGACCATAGGTGCTCTGCTTTCAACAATGTTGCTATCTGTGTTCACTTACATGGTTTCCTGGCCAGTGAAACTGTTGCCATCTATGAAACCTAGCTTAGATGCACCACGCAGCATGAATATGCATTGTGCGGTGATGTGGGTTGTCAATCACCATGTACCACCGTGTAAACATGTAAATTCTGTGTAGGCTTCGCATGACCTATTGAATCCCAGGGTGAGTGTTTTTGCTTTCATCCATTATATCAATCATGCATCATCAGAACAGAGAATATCCTCACGGACAAGCTTTAAATAACATTGTATAGGATCAGTACATAAACACATGACAACATAATTGTTATACAATAATTTCTTTAGAATAATTAACTTAATCAAATATATTGTATAAAAAAATTAATAAATCAGTAAATAGGTAATGAACCTGCTACTACTGATACCCTAACAAATCAACACTTGACATATCCAGCAAAACTCAATACTCAAAAAAATGTAGTAATTGCTTTAAATATTCAAGTAAACATAATAAACTGTTATGCCGTTAATCAATTCTTATATGCCACTATCATCATTAAGAATAAAATATGTTTAAATTACAATTAAATGTTAACTACGTGTAAAATATGTCTATGTGTATATTATATATGTAGAATTTTATCTAAAGAAAATTAGTAAAAAATTGAAAAAAATATAGTTTTTTGTAAATGATGAGTGAATTTATTTGTGACATATTAGAGGGGGTGGACTTTTAAAATTTAGTTGCCCTCAATTTTAAAATTGCATTGATTGGGTTCAGTTGCCTAGGCAGTGAAACATTTTCCTGTGGTACATTTCGTTCCCTGTGGGCAAAGAGAAGAATGTGGTGCCATGTCCACAAATTTAATAATCAAATGTACGGGGAGAAAATAATGTCTATGGCCCCCAAGACAACAACAGGCAGTATAACAGTGTCATAAAGGTGCTTTGTTTCACGTGAATTGGTAGCATATTCCAAAGACGCTGTAGTCGCTGGGAGATAAATCTGTCCCTCTAGCATGTCCTAGTTAAGTTGCAGGCCATATTTAAGTCCCTAGAATGAGTAGCCCTAGACCCATTTGTTTTACGGATATGCAGTAAGTTTATTAGGTTTTGGTCTTGAGTTGATCTGTAGGCCAGGCATAAGTCTCTCCTAAGAATTCTATATGATACAGAGTACAGTGGCAGGGAATTTAGTCAGTCCATCTAAGGCACATGCTGGAGGCCCTTGATCTTCTTTGTTAGAAACCTCTGAGGTCTCTTTAATTGTTGTAGGTGCTTAGTATGGTACATACCGAATGGGATGTTATACTCAATTATGGGCCTGTTAAGTGCCTAGCATAGGGGGTTATAACTTCTTTTGCTCTCAAGGCAATGCCTTTACTAATCAAGTGAGCTACATGGTAGCTTTCTTTACAATGGTAGACACGTGGTGGTTGAAGTTAAGGTTGTGATCAACCTGTGATCCCAGGTCCCTTACCACTTCATGAGTACTTAGGGTATTGTGTTAATTTGATATTGTGAAGGGACATTGTGCTGAAGGGAATGATGAGATTTTTTTTGCATTCAGTTTGAGATCATGACTAATACACCAGTCTTTGATCTGCATGAGACCCTCCTGAAGTATACCGGCATCATTTGGGCATTCAGGGATTGCACTTAGTTTGCAGTCATCTGTTAACTTGGTCAGCCACAATCCCTTAGTTTTGACCTAAACTTCTGAGAAGTATATATCAAACAGTAGGGGGCCCAGCATTGACCCCTGTGGCACACTGCTGGTAACAGTTCTGCTGGTTGATGTGGAGTCACCCACTTTGATAGTGTGTGTCCAGTTTGTGAGCTAGTATGCAAGCAATCTTACAATGAAGGGGTTTACATTCAGTTTGCTAAGTTTATCAGTAATGCTTGAATGTGGGATTGTGTCAAAAGCCTTTTTCAAGTTGAGGTATGCTGTGTGCACAGATTTGCCATCATCAATGGCCTTGGTCACACTTTCAAAGAAATCCACCAGATTTAACAGGCAGGATCTGTTTTTCATGAAGCCAAATTGTGTAGGATCCAGGCTTTAGAGGTCATCTATGTCTTTATTTATGAGGTCCATAATGATACATTCCATGGCCTTACAGATAAGGCTGGTCAGACTTATGGGGTTGTTATTCCTTGTGTCTGCTGCTCAGCCACCTTTGTGGAGGGGAATAAATATAGCTGTTCTCATTTCTGACCATTTCCCTTCCTCCACATCATTTTGTATAGTGCCTGAAAAGAAGTGTCAGTAGCACAACAGGTAGCACACTCACCTTTGGTGCAGAGGCACTGGGTTATATTCCCACACTAGGTATATGGATTGCTAAAACTGTAGCGTAGCATAAGGGAGGTGCTGTACTGATGAGTGTGCCATCTTTCAGATGAGACATTAAACTGAGGCTCCATCTGCCTGAGTTGGTGGTAGCTCATTTGGATGTAAAAGATCCCATAGCACCTATTGAAAAGAGTGGGCAAGCCCCCGATGCCATGGCCAAATTTCCCCTAGTAGTATGAATACTATTTCAGGTCTTTCTTGAAAGAGGGCTACTAGCCACTGGTGGAACTAACCCAGTCAACAAAGAAAAATAAATAAAATCACTTCCACATCTTTCCATGCCCACATGCAATGACAGTGACATTGCTAGGTCCACATTAGTGCAAACTCTCACAGCACCTGGTCTCCTCATTATCATAACATAGTATGATCCTAATATCAACATCATGCCTAATGAGATAAATGTTCTTATGAATCAAATTTAGACATGACAGTGGGGCACAAAGCAATAAGGAACATTTACTAAATAGGGTATAGTATACCTTACTGAGTGGCTGCTGTCTGCTACACTGTACAGTGCTCTCATGCTGCACTGTGATTTACTTCACCTGGAGTACTAATAAATATAGGGCACTTCTGTGGACTATGCATATATGTATGCCCTTCACAGAAGCTGGCAATCTGCTGTACAGTGCTGATCATTACCATGTTCAATGTCTATGAATCAAGAAAATGAATGGTGGTACACAAAATAAAGTGTGCAGAATGTGTTTATGCAACTATGCAGTATGTTTACTAATACCTTGTCCCATGTTTCATTAGGCCTTAGCTTATATATGTTCTATAACTGCAAATGCATTTATAATGATGTTTTGTAAAGAGCGGAATACCACATAAGCAACCTATCAGCCCATTATTTAATGGTACACTGCTGGTCCCAGTTACCTAACAGGGGTCTAAGATAATTCATGAAAGAATCATAGGGAAGAGTCATAGAATGCATGAAATTCAGTGAAAAATCTGAACTCTCCTGTCTCCATGGGAAATAACAACCCTCACATTCTTCCATGCACTGTGCCCTCACTCAATAATCAGCTCCATTACAGATGTATCTTGACAGTAAGGTGAAATTCCCCCCAAACTGCAAGTAGCACAAGCTGTTTTTAGAAAGGAACCAGTTTACATCTAACATCTTGCCCTGTCATCCTTCACCAGTCCTGATAAGTACAACTTTACAGCAGTCCCATGCAATCTCAATTTTACACTATTACTCGTGCTGAATGGTTGCTCCAGCATTTATTCATTGTCAAGAAGTAAAGCCTGTGAAATCTCCCATGAAATTCCCACCTTATATCTTCAAAACAATTTCTCTGTATATACAGATAATACATACATACATACATACACATATATATATATACATATATATATATAGATATATATATATACATATATATATATAGATATATATATGTGTGTTTATTTTGTCATCCTCGTTTTTTGAAATGCAGTGCACTCGTAATGTATTCTCTCACAGTAGTTCAGAAACAATGTCTATTCAAATTCTAAACTTGTGGCATATTTCTTTGGGGTAGGGTTTAGTTCAAGATTGTAATCAGGCTACCGTGGCATTACACAAGGCCCTGGGCAGTATTGGACTGAATATACTAACAAAGAAACAATATTTTAATTCACTGGAAATTTAATAATATTCGGAGGGACTGAGTTGCTCATTTTACGGATTTAGGATGATACTGGGCTCTTTGGTTTTGGAATTAATGCTGCAAAGATGGAGCCTTAATCATTTTAAGTGATGTATTATTTCATTGCCTGTGGTAAAAGACTTGCTTGATTTTTACCTGATGTCATATTTGTATACCGTTATAAGTTTTTAGTCCTATGTGATTTTCCTTTGCACCTGTTATGTTAATGCTTGTTATTTTAAGTATGCTGTCATGTCATACTCTTTGTGTCTATGGACAGTTATGGATTGAAAAGGAAATATGGATGCTTACCTGGTTTACAAATAGCAGACGTATACATGTAGAAAATGCATTTGATTTTTCAATGTATATATTTATGATTTTGTATATCACTGGGTTTTTTTCTGACTATACTGCATCAGATTATGTTGTTTTTCTACCTAGGCTACCTCTGAAAAATGACCTTTAATTGGGCTCAGCCGGTCAATATAAGCAAATAAATATACAGATACAGCAAATGGGCCCCTCTACGCATCACTCATCAGACCCATCATAGAGTACAATGCCCAATTTGGGATGTACCTTACAAGACAACTGCAACAACTGGAAAGACCACAGAAGTACCTCACCAAGAGGATCACTGGCCTCAAGCAAATGCCCTATGCAGCTCGACTGAAGAAACTCCAGCTGTACTTGGTTGCATACCACCTACTCAGAGGTGATCTCTGCCTGACATACAAGGTCATGTCCAGCCCAGAATTGATGGGCATGCTCCACCTAAAGAAAACCATATCCCCTTGAGCCACAAGCTCCAGGGATCTAAACCTCACCACAACAATAAATAGGATGTGCTGGAGGAATAGATTCCTGTCCCAGAAACGTCCCATGCTCTGGAACAAGATTCCAATCTACATTAGGCAGAACTTCTTGTTAATTCTCTTCAAGAGAAACCTTGATGAGTGGATGGGAAACAGAAAATTTACCCCAGGGATCACTTCAATGGCTCTGCTGGACAGAGGCACAGGGTACTAATCTAAGGGTTGGCGAAAGCCAACATATTCCGGCTAGGCTTATAAATGCCTTCAGGCAGATAGCCTAGTACTTACCTATGAACCTATATTATCCTCTTTTTTATATGTATTCTTCGCCCCCCAGCCTCCCAGCCACCAGACCTCTTGTAACAAACTGACGCATTTGTTCCCTTGAACAGCAACTGCTAATTGAATCATTCATTCCACTGTAGAGTGAAATCCACTAACAGGAGGCCATTATCCTGATAGTTCACCTGGGCTTTTCTCTATCTGCCTTACTCATAATCCTTATAGCATCCAATGGTTGCAGTCTGCAGTAATATCCTCCATACTGGAATACTACTCCATACTGGAATACTACTGCACATGATCAGCTCCAACTACAGAATGTGCTGCTAGTTTATGTGTTTCTGTCATAGCCTTATTGCTGCTGGAGTATGGACATGTACTGGTAATGCATTCAGCCTTTTATAGGATATCTAACATCTTGCCCTGTCATCCTATACGGGTCTATGTCATAACATTGACATTACATGACATTGAACTGTATATGGTCAAGACCATATGATCAATGTTCTGCAATATAAAAAGCAAAAAACATCCGATTTCTGTTTTTGTGGACAGTGGAGCTCAAGCCCTCCTGCATCCCCAAATTACCTTTACATTATATATATATATATATATATATATATATATATATATATATATATATATATATATACCAAACTCTTAGATCACACAACAGTAGGGAAAATGGTAAATTCCCTGAACCTCATTGTACCCACTGTAACACAATCTCGGGACAAACACTGACATTTTGAAAAATCAGTCATGTGATCTTGACATTTGTAGTTCAACTATTTAAAAAAAAATTGATAATATTTCAAGTGCAAGCATTAATGCCCTTCTGCTCTGACAATATCACAAAACAGTCACTCCTATAATAAATGTTTTCTTAAAGATACCTAAGCTAGTACTTATTCCTTGATCTTCATTTGGAAATCTGTTCCATGCATCAGCTACTCATTCAGAGAACACATTTGTAGATCCCTATTTCCTATAGAATGTTCTACATAGGTTGCCTGATGATTCTCTGCTACCTTTTCCAAACTCCAAACAGTCTCATAGGTAGTTGTCTCTACATTTCCTATATCAGTGCTTCTAAAAGTGTGCTCCTTGGGATCCTAGGCTTCCTTGGAAACATCTGAGGAGTTCATTGAGATAATACCAGCACCAAAGAGGTGCTCTGCAAGATGTTTTTTCTATTTTATTTTATCTTTTTACTTAAACAGATAAGATAAATTACAGAAACAGCCGATAAAGACAGATGCAGCTACCACACCTTAAGAGGGAGATGCCTGGTTATGTGTACTGACATCTGAGAGGTCACAGCACTTAACTAACCAATTCATAGTGAAGGATGGTTGGTAGCTGATTATCGATTGTACCTCTCAACCATATTGCTTTTAGCGGTATCGAACAAGCTTCAGTCCCGTCTCTCTGGCATACCTCTAAACTGTGTTTGCTCAAAAACTCAGTTCAAAGTCAAAACTAATGGGGAAAGGCCTAAAACTGGAGAAAATTTGTTAATTATTACTCTATTAATTTTTAACTGAATTATAGTAACAAAATTTGCATCAACATGCATTTTCTAACTATAATCAATATGGAGCTCTGGCATTATTGGCTGATTGTAATACTTACTGATTTATTATAACATCAAAAATTTATGGGGGAAAGGCAAAAACATAAGCCGCAGTGGTGCAGCGCTAGCGTTGTTGCCTCACAGCAAGAGGTTCTCCAGTTTGATTCTCGGCTGGAGCGCCTTCTGTGTGGAGTCTGCATGTCCTCCCCACAGTCGAGTGGCGTTCAAAAGACATGCATAGAATGGGCGTGCCTTCATTGAAGGTTGGTCGTCTAGCTGGCACCTCGGCACCCGTAAAAAATCTACTGCCAATCATTAGTGGACCGGAGTTCCGCTGTGGCGACCCCTAACCGGGAAAAGCCGAAAGAAGAACAACTTAAATAGATAAGATAAACTACAGAAACAGCCAATAAAGACAGATGCAGCTACCGCACCTTAAGAGGGAGATGCCTGGTTATGTGTACTGACATCTGAAAGGTCACAGCACTTAACTAACCAATTCGTAATGAAGGATGGTTGGTAGCTGATTATCGATTGTTCCTCTCAACCATATTGCTTTTAGCGGTATCAAACAAGCTTCAGTCCCATCTCTCTGGCATACCTCTAACTGTGTTTGCTCAAAAACTCAGTTCAAAGTCAAAACTAATGGGGAAAGGCCTAAAACTGGAGAAAATTTGTTAATTATTACTCTATTAACTTTTAACTGAATTATAGTAACAAAATTTGCATCAACATGCATTTTCTAACTATAATCAGTATGGAGCTCTGGCATTATTGGCTGATTGTAATCCTTACTGATTTATCATAACATCAAAAATTTATGGGGGAAAAGGCAAAAACATTAGGTAAACTTGGGGAATGTTCTACAAAATTCTGGGCAGTCAAGAGGTATGATCACATGCTGTTATGGCTTAATGACACTGCTCCTTTAAATGAAAATGTGCTTCCTCTTTTAAATAAAAAATGCTCCATATACCAGTGGGAATGGGTACAAATATTTTACTTAGAATCAAAGAGAATATAAACCAGTAAATGAATACAGATATTTACACTAAACCCATCCCTGTTTGTATTCGTCAACAGCAAGTCATGTGTACTCCATCTGGTGGATTTTTTTGAAAAGGTCACCATACCAATGGATGATAACAAAAAAAGTATACACCACATACCTCAACCTGACCAAAGCTTTTTACACAATTTTACACTCAGGCATAGTAGAAAAGCTAAATAAACCCCTATGTCAACTGCTAGATTGCTGACTGGCTCATAGATAGGATGCAGATAATCAAAACAGGGGAAGTTACCTCCACAAAGAGACCACTCACCACTGGAGTCCCCAGGGTTCTGTGCTGGAGCATCTCCTGTTTGGCATCTACTTTTCTGAGTACGGCTCCAGCTGATTAAGTCTACAGATGACAGCAAGCTATGAGCAGTCACTGAGTTCCCCAAATTGCTTGGCATTCCTGCAGGAAGGTTTGTCTCAAATAAATAACTGTTGTCAAAAACATGGTCTGAAACTAAATGTCAAAACATACATTATTGTGTACTTTGGGAAGTCATCTACCTCAGGGAACTACCACTTTGCAATACATTTCTCAGGGTTGACCCAGTTGTTCTGGATTTGGGAACTTATGTGGATAGTGATCTAACTTTTGACCAACATGGAACAGAACCTATCAGAGATTTGGGATTCATGGCTAGGCTTAAAAAGGCCCTTGTGGTCATTAGCCTAGTAAACACCTATGAACCTATGAACGTATGTCTATTGTTGTGAGAAGGTCCTTCTATATTGTACAGCTTATAAGGAAAGGGAATGTGTCTATATCTAGGGATGTCATTGTCCTCTTTGCCTCCTCCCTCATTAGGCCAGTCATTGAGTATAATGACCCCTTTCACATGCAGCTGTCCAGACAAATGCACTAACTGGAATGCCCACTGAGATACTTTACTAAAAGGATACAGTGCCTAAGCTACATGTCCTATATGGACCAGCTCAAAGCCCTGTCACTATACTCAGCATCCTACAACCTGCTAAGAGGTGACCTGTGTCTGGCATAAAGGCATCCTCTGACCCATTATTGATGGATTTACTGCACATCAGCAAGTCAAATGGCATCAGAAATACTTGGTGTAGGAATCTAACCCTCTTCCACAACATCAACACAATGGTTATGAGGGACAGGTATATTTTGCAGAGGATACAGCTGCTATGGAACAGAGTCCCCATCCAGATAAAACAAAGTTCATCCCTGTCCATTTTCAAGTGCAACTTAGATTACAGATGGAAAACAGAAAATGTACCTCCAGACTGCCCCCTATACTGTAAAGGACAGCTGCAGCTCCTAAATGCTTTATCTGATGCATGGGTTCCTACAACTTATCTATGGTATGATTCCGGTTACACTCTTTAGGGGTAATATAAAATTATCAACAATGGGAAGGGTAAGGCTAATCTATAACCAAATGGGATAGGTTATTTTGAGCAGAAAATGGTAAACTGGTTAGGCTTAATAAGGCGTGCAAGGGCAGCTAGCTTAGTACTTACCTCTGAACCTATGAATGGAAAATCAGGAAAAGTAGTGTTGAGTTTAACACTGAGGGTGTGTGTGTGTGTGTGTGTGTGTGTGTGTGTGTGTGTGTGTGTGTGTGTGTGTGTGTGTGTGTGTGTGTGTGTGAAAATCTGATATTTACTTTGAGTATTTCATTGTGACAGAATTTACTATTGTCTTAAACCACTGATTGCTGTCGACAGTCACTCACAGTAGTGACTCTAGTCAGATGGGAATCAAAGGACACTATCTGGTCTAGCATCACTGACCAGCAGCCCAGTGAGTGTCCTGCTACATGTGTTTGGCAGTCTATCTGCAAGTTTGAGTGAAAAGTCCAGAAGAGAAACTGAAAAGTCCAAACTTGTAAGTTCCAACAATGGGTATCCTAATTTAACTTTGGGAAAAACAGTGATGTACTTTTTTTTGGGGGGGTGTTGCTTGCTAGACAGTGGCACCCCAGCTGCTTTAGTTAAATTTTCCAATACTGTCACTACAGTGATGAATGGCAAAGGGGGTACTGTACTTCTGAGCATGCTGTTCTTTGGATGAAATGATAAACAGAGGTCCCATCTGCCTGAGATGGTGCTTATGACTAATGACTGATCTTAACTATTTATGACTATGACTGTTGTGGCTTTTAAGATTAAAGGCAGAAACAAATCTTAAGTAAAATGCAGTTAATTTATTATACAAAATACTGCTATGAGGGGAAAACCAAAGCAAGGAAGAAAAGGTCCTCAGAGGAGAGGTTAGACCTGTCTAACACAGTAATGGAAACAATCATACTTCTCAACCTCTTAATGCAAGAAATCTGGACAAAGCCTAAAATACTGGGGGGGGGGGGGGGGGGGGTGACAAAGATTCAAAAAAAGGGACAGAGTTTAATATTGCTCTTATAAACTTGGAAAGTTGTTAGAATAATAGGATTTGTGTTAGCATGCATTTTCTGAAGGATATGAAGTCTTAAACTCAAATGTATGTTATTAAGTGACTTAAATCCTCAATGATTTGCCAGAAAACACAAATTTTATAGGTTCATAGGTTCATACTAGGCTATCTGCCCTAGGGCATTTATAAGCCTAGCCAGAGTGTGTTTGGCTTTCGCCACCCATTTTAAATTAATTTTGCTATGCCTTTTTTTGAGGTTAGTATACTGTGCCTCTGTCTAACAGTGACACAGAAGTGATACCCAGGGTAAACCTACGATCTTCCATCCACTCATCAAGATTCCTCTTGAAGAGAGTCAGTGAGGGACTCTGCCTAACCTGGACTGGGATTTTATTCCAGAGTGAAGGGAGCCTCTGGGTTATGAATCTGTCCCTCCAGCATGTCCTATTTATTTCAGTGCTGAGGTTCAAGTCTCTCAAGCGCGTAGCTCGATGGGATTTGGATTTTCTGAGGTGCAGCATGTCCATTAATTCCGGGTTGCACATGGCTTTATACGTCAGGCACAGATCGCCTCTGAGCAGGCAGTATGCCACTGAGTATAGCTGGAGTTTCTTTAACCGGGCAGCATATGGCATCTATTTGAGCCCTTTGATCCTCTTGGTGAGGTACTTTTGGGGTCTTTCCAGTTGCTGCAGGTGTCTGGTAAGGTACATCCCAAAAGGGGCATTGTACTCAATTATGGGCCTGATGCGGGATGAGTAAAGAGGCACGATGAGCCCCCCAATCTAGATCTGAATCCCTTCATGATTAGGTGGGCTATATAAAATGTTTTTCTAACCACTTTGGCCATGTGGTTGCCAAATGAGAGATTGCTATCAACTTGGGTCCCCAGGTCCCTAATTACTTCTTCTGTACTTAATGGATTACCACCTATGTGGTAATTTGTGAGCACTTTGTTTTTGCCAAAGGGGATGACTATACACTTTTTGGCATTTAGCTTGAGGCCATGGCTCTGGAACCAGTTGTCTGTTTCCATGAGGCCCTTTAGGAGGATGCTTGTGTCAGCTGGAGAGTCGATTATGGTGCCCAGTTTGCAGTCATCTGCGAACTTGGTCAACCACAGTCCTTCCGTGTTGGCCTGTACCTCCGAGAAATATATACCGAACAAGAGAGGTCCCAGGACTGAGCCTTGTGGGACACCACTTGTAACTGGTTTGTAGTCTGACATGGCTCCAGCAATTCTAGCCATGTGGGATCTGTCCTTGAGCCAGTTTGCAACCCATCTAGTGACATAGGGGTTTATATTTAAGCTGGTGAGCTTATCTATAATGCCCAAGTGGGGTATTGTATCGAAGGCTTTTGCGAGGTCCAGGTAGGCTGTGTGGACCATCTTCCCCTCGTCAATGGCCTTGGTGACTGTTTCAAAGAAATCAACCAGGTTTAATAGGCAGGGTCTACCCTTAACAAAGCCAAACTGGGTAGGATCCAGTGTCTGCAGGTCCCCAATATCTTTATTTATGAGGTCCATGATGATCCTTTCCATAGCTTTGCAGACCAAGCTAGTCAGGCTTAAGGGGCGATAGTTTCCAGGATCCGTTGAGGCACCACCTTTGTGGAGAGGGACCACTGTTGCTGTATGCCACTCTTTGGGTACATAACCTGTAGTAAGGCTGAGATTGAACAGTAGTTTTATGTTTGGGTTTAGCTCTTCTTGGAGTTCATGTAGGACGCAGCCCGGGACACCATCTGGTCCCATTGATGCTGTGTTTTTTGCTTTGGAGAGGGCGGCTCTTACCTGAGCATCTGAGATGTCAGGGGTGCAGCACTCTGCTGGGATAGATATTTGTCCTTTTGCTGGGGAGGGGGAGGAGAAGTTTGCGCTGAACCTGTCAGCTAGGATGTTGGCAATGTCTGTGGGTTCGTATTTTTGTCATTTTGGACTAATTCTGAGCATATCTGGGAATTCCTACCCAGGTTCCTAACATAACTAAAGAAAGCCTTGTGATTATCCTTAGTGTCCTGTGCAATTTTTCTCTCGAAGCTGCCCTTAGATGATTTTATGAGTGCCCGTAGTTTTTTGCTAATACTGATCAGAGATGCCTTTCCCTTTTTGGGATTTTGTTCTATCATGTAGTAACTTCCTCCTTCTATTGTATAGTTTGTTTATGGCTGGGGTCCACCAGACAGGACGTCTGCCTTTGGAGGATTGGGTCTTGGTTTTATTTGGGATTGCATGATCCATGCATTCCTGAAGGTGTTCATAGAATGCATTTATAAAGGATTCTGCAGTCTGGGCCGTATTTTCCACAGGCCCGGGGGCTTTGAAGGATTCCACCTCAATTTTGAGGAGTGTGAAATTTGCTTTAGAGAAGTTTTTCACTGTGGTTTTCTGGGCAGGGGTTGGGGTCGGGATGTGAATATCCAGTGAGATTAGTTTATGGTCTGATCTTACCAGTGATGGATACACTTCTGGTCTGGAGCATAGAGTCCCCATGTTGGTGATGAACAGGTCCAGTATGTTTTCCCCTCTTGTGGAAGTGGCAACAAGTTGTTCCATAGCATTTGAGTTTATAAATTCTAGGAACATTTGGGCTAGGGTGTTGGAGCTAGAGTAATGCTCCCAGTCTATGTTTGGGTAGTTGAAGTCACCCAATATAATGGTGTTTGCAGAGACCTTCATATTTTCCAGTGTTCTCAGGAAGGTCTAGTAGGGTTCCTGGGTTTGGGAGGGTGGTCTGTAGCAGGCTATAAACTGGAAGGCAGTTTTACCCACTGTTAGTTGCACATGGATAGTCTCTGATGCTTCGTGCTTTGCCACCAACCTGGAGGTGTGGGTATCTTTGATGAATACCGATACTCCCCCTCCTTTTGTGGTTCTGTCCAAGTTTTGGGGCCGAAAAGCATGGTATGAGGTATAACCTGGTAGTGCTGGGGTGCTTTCAGGAGCCCTGAACCAGGTTTCTGTTACTACACAGATATCGATGTTCTCCATGCTAAGGATATATTATATATTATTGTGATGTCATTTTGTCACTGACAGTTTTTAAACTTAACATTCTAAGTAGTATCCTACAATCCTACTCAGGGTGGGGATAGTGATATGTAAATTTTATGTTATTTAGGTGCCCAGATTTTTTGGCCAGATGTACCTATTTTTCAAGAGCCTTAATGTGTATTTGACATGACTGCATGTTTAGAGGTTTAATCCCATTGGTCAAGTAATCTGATATAGGTGAACAGCTTTTCAGGGTGAATGGACGAGAAGATATATCTCTTAACTGCCACTGCCTTTGCCACATATTTCTATTCTTTTCCTCATAAAATGGTACTGGTTTTCTTGAGTCTTGTTTTGCAATCACACAGTGCATACTTCTCAACTGTTCATCTGTTTCCCTCAGTGATTGTATGTCATATATTTAGTCTGTTGTAAAATTTGTGGTTTTCAAAATCTAGCAAATCACAGAGGTTTGCAATTACTTGGCTAAATAATGACAGATGCTTAGTTGCAGATGTCATGCCCTTTAGTAAAGGTACGCTAATACAAATTATGTTATTGTAGCAGCTTTGTAAGTATATTAGAAAATATTTAAAATATGCTCCTCTTTATTATTTATTTTTTTGGTTTGTTCTTGATTCTTGTGCTAAATTATTGACAGCTGTGAGAGTACTGTGCAGGGCATCTACTGTTATGCTGTTTTATTATAATTGATTGTCTGAAATGCATTGCTGGTTACAGTGGCTATCAGTAGATAAAAAAGACTGCTGGATCAATGTGACTTTTCTGAAGCAAGTCAAAACACCTTGTACTGACTGTGTGAAAAAGTTGAAATAACATTTATTGTGTGGCCATTACGTTTTATCACAATCAGTCCTCTGAGGTGTACAAATTCAACAGAGTGGCTATAACTTCTAGGTGGGGGGGTTGTCTGTAGATGAAAGCATCTTACCATCTCATGTGGTCTTTGTAAATAATTATTGCTCCAGGTCTGTAGGACTAGCCTGCATCAGAATGAAGTTAAGTTGGAATACTTTAATGTGATTACACTGTGTACTGTGTTTGTGTGAAACAAATCACAATTAGACTTTTGAGGTATATCTAGTTAACAAACTAGCAGTAACTATTTGTAGGAGCCATCTGTGGATTAAAGTAAATTTTATTCCTGTCATAATACGGTCATTAATCTGAATTTGCAGGACATATGTGCATTTGTGTGAAATAAGTTGGCATACTTTACTGTGGTTTCTTTCCAAGATTAGTTTCCATTTTGTAAAGCAATTTGGAATACTTTATTGTGGTCGTTTTTACTGCAAACCAACATGTGAAGTGTACACAGTCAAAGTGGTAGTAATAGATGGGTAATGATAGTAGATGATTATAATGACAGTAGTCTGTGGTCATTTATGGCTGAAATATTTCAAAATGGTTAATTTTGTTACTATTGGTTAGTAAATTGTGTTTTGCTTCTTAATGGAAAAATTATCAAAAGTCCAAACAGAAAACACAATCAAATAAATTTTGCATTATTGTACAATAAATCATTTATCAAACATTAAATGTAATTTCTTTATTGTCTGATAATAAAATAAATTTATATCAAAAAGTAAAAATAATTGAAAACAATCTGGTGGATAAGTACGCATTTAAAATTGCCAAGAAAGTTAATTCAAAAGAACATGTGTATAATGAGTAGTCCTAAAGAAGTGTTTTTTTAATTACATATATTTGCCTAATATGAGTAATCAAAATAAGGCAGATTTCTTCTTTAAAAATGTACAGGTTAGTAGTATAATCTCTGCTGATAATACCAAGGAACAGACAGTTAGCAATGCAGAAAAGCAGCCTTATCAACAACCAAATGATATCACTGCTGAAAATATGGGAAAAAGTGTCCATTAATGTTGTGTCCTTCGGCTTATCCCAGTTAGGGGTCACCACAGCGGAACTCCGGTCCGCTAATGTTTGGTTGTGGATTTTTACGTGCCGAGTTACCAGCCCTGACGCACAACCTTCAATGAAGGCACGCTCATTCACGCATGTCTCCACAAGTATTTCAAATGTGAACATTTCCATTTCAAAAGGAATGTTATCAGTAGCACATCATCCCTTGAGTTAAAAAGAAAGAAAAGTATAATCATTCATACTTAGCATTTGAATTCACACATAAAGCAGTGATGTGTGATCAGTTGTTTCTATGTAACAGTGTAATAGCTCCTGCAAAACATAAAAGACATTTGCATACTAAATACAAATGATACCAGACTATGTCAGATGTCAGCTAAGTTTTTTAAAGAAAACAGATGGGGTTAGAATCTCAGCAACCATTGTTAAAGTATACATATAAGGATACAGGAAATAAGTTAGCTGTTAAATGATCATTTTTGATATCAATTAGCATTGTAAGAACAACACAAATTTCAACATAGAGAAAAACTTAATTATGCCTTGCATGCTGGATGCATGGCAAAGAATGTTAGGTGCTGCATTTGTTCAGAAAATAAAAAATACCCCTTTCTAATGATACTGTTTTGAGTCATATATTTATGATGCATGAAGATATTCATCAGCAACTTATAGGTGAAATTAAAATGTTAAAGATTTATGCTCTTTAGTTAGATGAATCAATAGCTATGGTTTATAAAGCCCTGTTACTTTCATATGTTTGATACATGGACTATGTTGAAAATTAAATTACAGAAAAGTTTCTAAACTACTTGCAATTTAGAAGTCATACATCTGTCACTGAAGTATTCTCAAAATTGTATGATAACTTCTTAAGTACCATTTTAAAACTCACAGATTGTGCTTCAATTTATACTGATGATGCATTTAGTAGGGTTGGTAAACATACAAGATTATTCATAAAAATTAAACAAGTAACACCAGATATAGAAAAGCTTATTCTATAATACACCGGGAAATGTTAGAAAACAAAAGTATGAGTGCGGAGTTGAATGAAGTATTAAGCATAGCTGTTAAGATAGTAAATTTTATAAAGTCATGCTCTTTAAATTCAATACGTTTTGCAACTTTGTGTGATGAAATCGTATCTTTTCATAAAACATAATTAAATGCTAAAGTTTGTTGGTCTTCGTGAGGATGGTTATTGAAAAAAGACTCTGTGGTGTGGTAAAATAAATAACTGTATTTCTGTCAAATAAAAACTCACATGGTACAAATGTTTTCAAGGACACAGATTGAAATGTGAAGTTATATTACCCTGCAGGCATAGTTCAGCCTTTGAATGAGTTTAACTTATCTCTTCAGGGAACACACAAAACAGTGTTCAATGGTGATAATAAAATAGAAGACCAAAAGAATAAATTAAACTTTGAATGCAAATAACAGAAAACAACTGCTTTGATAATTTTAACACCTTGACTGACCAAATGAATGAGGCAAAAAAGAGAAATGAAAATTATACTTTTAACCAATTAAGAAACTTATCCTTTGACAATGTTGTCAGTTACATTTAAAGACAATGTTCCTTCAAGTCAGGATCCATGAAAACCTTTTTTTTTTGGGGGGGGGGTCTCTTTAGACTCAATGAATGAATAAAGAATGATCTATCTACAGATTACAAAGATCTGTTTGGCTGACCTTTCCTCAGACATTACATTGAACACTGAATATAAAGTTACCTCTTGATAAAAAATGTGGGTAAAGTTCTTTGTGAGCATGGATTTTTTTTAAGTGAAAAGCTTTTAAGATCCTGCTTCTTTCTACATACCTATATGAATGTGGATTCCATTGTCACTACAAACAAAAACACAACATAGGAATAGGTTAAAACTTGACACCTACATTAATTATCTCTTTAAAAAAACACACATCAGATATTGACAGTTTTTGTCACATAATGCAAGCACATTCTTCTCATTAAGACTGTGCAAGTTTGAAACCTGAAACATATATTTTTACAATTTACAATATTTCTAAATATGTAATTATTGTTTGTTAAAATTTTTCATAATGGTTCCATGAAAAGAAATATTTTTATGTTGGGTTCCTTAATAAAAAAAAATAATAAGAAACAATGTTCTACATCATAATCAATTAATTTTTGGTATTATATACGCTCTATTAATTGTTACATGTTCCAGTGTTGTGTTTATTGTCAGAGTTACATAATCTAGAGTATTGTTGTAATCACTGAACTTATAATAATCACAGGCCTCATAAAATGTTTAATACAAATCATAAACCTCCACCTGATTTTTTGTTACATTGTCTGCTACAATAAAACATTTATAACCTGAGAGAACGGGTTTCCAGTCAGTGTTCTTAAACTATGGTTTACAAACAAAAACAACATCAATCTTGTGGGAATGCAACAAATGTTTTTAATAAAAAACAACTTTGTAACTAATGTTCCTAGCATTAACAACAAGCCCAGATACATCAAATGTGAACAATAAACTTTCATATCTTGTGTTAGTCAAATATTGCAATATATCTGCTGCAAAAACTGTCTTCCCTTGTCTTGACAAGTGAACACCATCTTGCCTAAATATGTGTGTGCACCAAATTAGGCTTGGATGCTCTATACATTTCCACTTTTTAAAAGGACCATGTTTTCCAAGTAGGTATTTAGCCAAAGGATATCATCATTCACTCTTTCTATATGTGATTGTGAAAATTATAACACCTGTGCAAGCTATATTATCTAAGAGTGGCATAAGTTCACTACTAACAGTACAATAGTCATTGAAGATGAGATCACTTGTACCAAAATGAAAAAAAAAGTTCCATACTTTCTTACATGAGAGCATTCTAATGCCGTTCTCACACCCTGTATTTTTACACTATTCAACATAAATTATCCTCTCTGCAAATGAAAGCATCAGTTCCTCCAATAAGTAAATTTGCAATTACTATTACATCATTCTGACCAAATAATAATAATCTCTCACTCTTAATTCAGCAAAGTGTGCTCTATCAGTTGTTACAAAGGACGTATTTTCATCACCATTAGTCTTGTTATTCTCTCTCTTTTCATTATTACATTTGCAAGCTTACAGTTCTTCTCATCTAGCTGTCTATGTACTTCCACAACTTGAGCCATGGTATCAACTTCCTCCTCTTTTTTTTCTTACAGCGACACATTTTAATCCTTTTAAGTTCAGTTTTAATTTCTTTCTTTCTTTTAACCTGCCCCTTTTTCTGTTTAATCTGTGTGTTAAATAACAAAACAGTGTCCTTTTAGTATATATATTCTCTTTGCATTACAGACATTAATTTGTTTATTTTATGCCCTTATTTGCTGTGAACTTCTTCCTTTATTTTTTTCTTTAACTTTCTTCTACATGCTCTGAATCTACAGACTGCTGAAGACGTGTATGCCGAATTCCAAAGTTGTCAAGGGTACTGGGTTGAGTGATCTTTACTGATACTGATGACTTCCCTTTCTAAATGTGTTTTGTTTGCACTTTGCCTAATATTAATCTCATAATCACAGTAATTTATATATTTAATCAGTTTTCCAAGCTGTGCTAATTGAGTGAAATCATTGTCAGTAAGTCCAGATTTAGTACAAATGTAGCACCCAGCAGGATAAAAGCACTTTCAAAGTAAACAAACAACTCAGAAGACAAATAAAGTCTACAAAGCCAAATTTGAGGTAAGTTGGCCTCCCAGGCCAAAGACAACCACAAAGCATTGTTTAGTTATGTCCACAACCTTAAAGGCAATACATAATTGTGTGCAGAGCTCATTGAAAATGCGGCCACCTATACTCAGCCAGAAGATATAGCAAACCTCCTGACTGATAAATTCAGTTCCAACTTTACCCTTCTCTCCCCCTCAACCTTCCCTCAGGAAATACCATCAAATATAACTCCCCCTACTATCACTAGGGAACAGGTCCTTAATGCTGTCTATAAAACTAAGAACACTGCATCAATGGGCCCAGATAATATCCCAGGACATCTTCTAAATAGCATGGAACATGACCTGTCAGGGCCTGTGGAATTACCATTCATCTGTAGTCTCCAAACAGGCTCCATGCCTCATGAATGGAGAAAGGCAACAGTCATCCCACCGCACAAAGTTGGGCCATCTACAGACCCTGGAAACTATAGACCCATAAATCTCACTAGTCTTATATCTTATATGTAAAGCCACAAAAAGAATTATCATGGACATGATCAAACCTCCAGACATTAGTACAATGGGCTAGCATTGCACAAGGGGAAATAATTCATCAAATTGCCAGTCTGACCTACCTTATCAGTTGTGCCAGTCACACTAAAATGGCGGATGTCCTTTAGATCTCTCACTATCGCTTGCAGTCACACCGCATTATAAAAATAAAAATCAGGGGGGGAAATTAAATATAAATCAAAATAAATCTTCTCTTACTAAGCACAACAAATCACAAACTATCACTGTATTGTTTCAGATAACATATAGATGGTTCTGTTTACAGCCTGTGTAAATTTACAGCTGACTAGGCCCTTGGAATGGCTAGAGTTGCCTTCTACAATCTATCCCTTTCTAACAAAAAAAAGTGAAAATCAGTGGTAAAAAATAACATATAAATCAAAACAAATCTTCACTTACCAGGCAGTTACACAATAAATCACAAACCAGCACTGTTTCTTTTCAGATAAACACCAGTGTTGACCATTCACAGCCAGTTACCCTGGCTAGGTCCTCTAGTAACAGACCACTAGTAGAACTCCAGTCATCTAATTGTAGTCAAGCCTTCATCTCTCTACACCATGTAGCCCAGCTCATTATCTTCTTTCAGTGGCTCTCACTTGTCTTCCAATGTAGACCATTGCCATTATTATTCATTTTCTGTACTGTCTTTATCCTGTCTACATCATTTCACTAATTACATCACAAGAATTCCACAATGTATAAAACACAGGAGTAGCCGGTTACTTACAAAAGGAATACAATATTTTGCTACAGAGCCAAGTACTCTTCCAACCTACCTTGCTTTTTCCTTGCACTACTATATTATTTTTAAGTAAACTAATATGACTGATCTCAAGTCCCCTTCCTTATTCATTTGCACTGCACCTACCCTAAATTAATGTGAATATAGCTGCATTATTTTATATTATTATTATTTTATAAAAAAAAAACTGTATTTTTGCTTCTAACAATTTTTATCTTGCACGGTATTAGTTGTATCCTGTGTATTACTATTATGTATGTATTTTGCATTCTGTTTATTACTATTATGTATTTTTACTCTCTGTATTTTCTTTGATTTTTCTGTATTATTCTGGAGCTTTTCTCCCCAGGACTCCATTGAAAACGGGCTCTTCATGGCCCAATTGACTATTCTGGCAAACAAACTGCAAATAAATAAATAAAAATAGAACTATAAAACATAAGCTATCATGTTTCATACAATTCTTCCAACTTTATCAAGGCTCTTCTCATCCTTTCTAGAGCATCTTTCTGTCAAAAGAAGAAAGGCAATGTTCACCTTGCATAACGTCTGGGAGATCACTAATGAAATAAGTAAAATTATGTAGAGCAGTGGTTGCCATACTTACATATGAGTAAATGAAATGTATTATATGCCTCTGTGCTGCATTATCCAGTTGATAATTTACTCCTGGAAACACTGCTGGACCTAAGCCAAGCCTAAGTAATTGCTCATGAAACTTTAGTTGGTTTTGTGCCAAATGGCTTGCTGAAGTGCAAGCCCTGTGCTTCTAAAGCTTCCAGGCATTTGGCAATTTTTTTAATTCATCATCATCATCATCATCATCATAACCCCTTATTTCCATTTTCTACATGGGGTCAGATGCTGAGTTGACTCTCCATCTCTCTCGATTCAAAGCAACACTCATGCCTGACGGTTCTTCTCTCATACAATCCAGTAATTTTCTTTGCTGGATGTCCTCACTTCTTCTTGCCTTCTTCCTATTTGTCCAAAAATTTCTTCAACAGATTGTATCCTGCTTTCCTGTTCATGCGGCTGAACCTCTATAATCTGTTATCTCTTTTCTTTAGTTAGAGCTACTTGGACTTCTGCTCTGATGTCTTCATTTCTTCTTGTGTCCTTCATTGTGCATCCAACCACCTATCTCAGAAACTTCATCTCCATCACCCCTAGCTTCCTCAACTGCTCTGCCTTCAGTGCCTAGGTTTCTGTAGCATACAGTAACAATGACCAGTACACTGGTTGGAATACCTTACTTTTCAACTTGTTTGGCATTCTTCTGTCACATACTACCCCTGACACTCTGTACCAGATGGCTGCAGCTCCTATGATTCCAGCTTTGACCTCCTTGTTCAGACTTCACTTTTCCTCAGTCACCTTTCCCAGATACTTGATGTGATTACTCTGTTCAGCTATTTTCCCTTCTATCTCCATTCTTACCTTCTTCAGATTCCCCTATTTCCTTCCAAGGCAACTGGTCTATCTGTACTCAATGTCATTATGTCTCTTTAGTTCTGCATTTCATTCTCCTATCATTTGCTGAAGTTTATGTTGAGTCTGCTTCTAATGCCACATCATCTGCATACAGCAGCTATGTTGGACAGTCCCCCGTAAATCCGTTTGCAAATGTCATTCATTACGAGTATGAACAGCAGTGGGATCAGAGCTCCACCCAGATATACACACACTCCCACTGGGAACCTTTACAAACAAAAGTGTCCAAACACTGTTCATAATTATGTCATTCGGTCATTGTACATAATCTGGACTAATTCTATCAATGTTTCTGAGACTTCAAACCATTTCATGATAGCCAAATCATTTTTCATATGCTTTCACCAAGTCAGGGAATGCCCACTTGGACTCTTTCCTGATCTCTAGTGTCTTCTCAACTTATTTTCTCACAGCAGAAATGAGGTCAGTTGTGCTACATCCTGATCTGAATATGAGCTGCTCATCTCCCATCTTACTTTCTGCTACTGTGCATATTTGTTTAGCAATCATCATCTACAGAACTTTCATGCAGTCTGACAAGAGTCTGAGACCCGTATTCTGCCTACTGTACACTAGCAGTAATAAGCTTATTCTCCAGTCATCTAGGTTATGCCTTTCTCTCCATACTGCTATGAGTACCTTCTGGAGCCATTTCTCCCCTAATTCCCCCAACATCTTGATGATATTTGCTATGACCTCGTCTGAACTTGCTGCTTTCTTTGACTTAATTTTTTTGAGTGCTATTCTTACTTCTTCTGGTATGGGCTTCTCTTCTTTCATAACAGGCTATGTTTGGGGTAGTACAGATTCTATAGTGTTTTCATCACTCAGAAGCTGCTGGAAGTACTTCCTTTTGCTTTTGATGTCCTGTCAACTGGTATGCAGGTTGTTGCCGAGGTTTCTTATGAACTGTGTTTGAGGATTTTCTTCTTCATCCTTCTGTCTTTGCCTCATAATCTGATAGAGTTTCTTTGTGCCATCCACTAAGTCATCTTCCAGAAGCTGGTAGAGTACCTCTGTTGTATTGTTCTTAGCTATTGCAACTGTTCTCTTAGCCTGTCTATTAGCCAACCAGTATTCCTTCTTAGACTGGTCTGTCTTTTCTATCTCCCACGTTTTTCTTCATACCTATTTTTCATGACTTACTGGGCTTCTGCATTCCACCACCAGCTTCCATTAAGTATCTTATTTCCATACCTGGCTTGGTCAGATATATGTTCTATAGTCCTCACACATGCTGCTTTAATGAGCTGCTATTCTTCTTCAGCTCCATCTATTTCATATTCTGTCTGATGTGCTATAGCTCTGAGTATTTCCTTGAACTCTTATACTTTCTGTCTAGTTATTTTCAAAGTCTTTAGTCTAGTATCTGTTGGTCTTACAGCTTTCTTTGACCATTGCTTACAGCTGATTGTGGCATCCAGTGGTTTATGCTGTGTGCTGACTGCTGACTGGTTCACTGGAGATGAACTTGCGATCACTGATTCTACCCTAATACCCTTCCCTTTCTAGCAGGAAGTCTACTTGGTTGCATGTTGGCCACTCTTGTATGAGATTTATTTATTTTTATTTATTTAACATTTATTAACTCGGAAAGTCTGACTTGGAATGAAGCCAATTTTCAGTGGAGGCCCGGGGAGAAAGGCTCCAGATGTATGTCTTTGTAACATGGGAGGAAACCAGAGCACCCAGAGAAAACCCACACAAATGCAGGGAGGACATGCAGACTCCGCACAGAAGGCACACCAGCTGAGAATCAAACCAGAGAGCCTCTTGCTGTAAGGTGACAATGCTACCTCTGCACCACTGCACCGACAGATCTTCTGATGGTCTCTCTTTTGCTGAACCATGTGCTGGCCACCATCAAGCCATTTACCAGACCGAAGTCTAGAATGTAATCTCCTTCTTTCTTTCTGCAGCCCCAGCCATGTGGATTCAGATAGTCATCGTATCATGTTCAATCTGTCCCAATGTGTACATTCAGGTCCCTATAATCAGCACAAACTCATGTTGTCCTGCTTTATTACGAGGTCTGTAACTGCTGTCTAAATGCACTTTCTTTCTTCACTATCAGAACCCTGTTGTGGGTCATAGACTGAGATTATGAATAGTACCCCATCCTTACACTGGATTTTGATTGCTATGACTCTGTTACTAATTTTAATGTCATCTCTAATTGTCTTCAGAAGCCTCTCCTACATCAGTTTCCACACCATTTTTAGCTGTCCTTCCCCTAAGTACTAGACTCTAGATGCCAAGCCAAGTGGCTTTACTACAACAATTTCATAAATTTCCTTATAATTCCAGTCGAAATTTACAGTTTAGGAATTTTTAGTCTTTTTCTTGCTTCCATTGTATGAGATAAAGCTTATCTGCTGTCTTTCAGCCATCTGCAACCTTACAGCACATGGCCTATTAAAGCATTCCGCATCCAGTTCTCCTCCCACTTACCCTAAAATTCTAGGGTCAAAATTCCTTCTTGATCCATTACCTTGTGCATGCTTGCTTGATTATTTATTTACTAGATTTTACAGGGTACATTTTTCTGTGAAAAAAAAAACTGAGAAAAATGACCTTATAGTGATCACCATTACTGACAGTTTTGATAACTATCTTAGGAATCATAGGTAATACTACACAACTGAATCTTGTGAGCATTAACACCATGCTGGTACCTACTCTTAAACAGTACCTCCTTTTTCAAGGAGGGCTAAGCCAGTCAAGCCAGGGATGAATTTTTCAATATCCATCCAGTTATCCTGTTCCTATTCGATTTGCAGCTGCAGTTATTCCACAGATGGTTGGGGCAGTGTGCAATGAACCTAAGTCTCCACTATATTATTTTAATTTGCTGTTAAAAATTTAGATTCCTGTTTCTGATATTTGTGAGACTATTTGATATGTGGAGGTATGAGAGATCCAGGACCACTAGGTCTCTAATGGCATGAAAATCAAGGCATAGGTCTCGCCTCAGAAATCTATAAGATACAGAATAAAGGTCCAGTGCTTTCTGTCTTTTCTTGGAGCTTAGTATTTTTAAGCCATTGATCTTTCTTGTTATAAACTTCTGAGGTGTTTCTAGTTGTTTGATATGACTACTGAGGTACCTCCCAAAGGGAGCACTGTATTCAATAGCTGGCCTAATCAATTCTGAATATTAGGGAACAACAGCCTCCTAAGAGTTGGATGTTATTATTTTGGAAATGAGCTACACTAAGTAGAAGGAGTGGGAATTATCAACCCAAGTCCCCATG
Source organism: Protopterus annectens (assembly GCF_019279795.1). Lineage (NCBI taxonomy): Eukaryota > Metazoa > Chordata > Ceratodontiformes > Protopteridae > Protopterus > Protopterus annectens. The sequence goes on along the minus strand of NC_056729.1, from coordinate 1,350,863,848 downwards.
TCCTTAACATTCTGATTTTGGAGTGGGGTGTTATCCATGTTGTATACTGGGGAGCGAGAGAGGATGTTAATGAAATGTGACAATACTGCACTTTGTACCATTTCACTGAAGTCCATTTTAATACACCAGGTATTTCCAAGTTCTTGCTAAAAGGCTTTGGCATCAAATAGGGACTTGACAGAGATTTGTAGTTTGCAGTCACCTATTCACTAGCCAAAGGACTTTTTTCAGATTCTAAAAATCATAGAAATAACTGCTGAACAAGAGACAACATCTTCATACTCTCAGATGAGGAATCTGCTACCTGCACCATGTGGGTTCTGTCTTTTATTCAGTTTTTCATCCATCTTACTACATAGAGATCTATTTGTAATGCATTAAGCTTGGAGGATGGTGTCATTACTATATACCGTTCAGTCCCATCAAGGAAGTATTTAAGTCTTGGAGAGCATTATCAGTGCATGATCTTTAGTACTGATAAGGGCCTGAGACATTCAGGGATAAGTGGACTTTGAGTTGTCATTTCTGGGGTAAAATTTGCACTGAATATGTTTGCTGAATCAGAGTAAGTGGTACCATTATGAATAAGTTTACAGCATTGTTTGGTGTTACTTAAGTTTCCTAACATAGCTAAAGAAGGATTTGTAACTGTTCTTAGCTTCAGATGCTAACCTAAGTTCATGGGCTGCTTTTATAAAGCTAATAGGATTTTTCAAATTTTTTAGTAAATTTTCTGATGATATCCTTGGTTTATGTCGCTTTTTTCCCCTTTATTGTAGTGTTTATTTCTGTTGGTGGACAATGAGGGTGGTTTCTTTTTACATGTCCCATTATGTTTAGATGTGGTTGGGACAGCTAGTTCTGTCCATTTATGTAAATAATAAGTTAAAATGAAAAACAAACTAGCGACCACTAAAGCATGGTGTTGTAGACACAAATAAACAGCATAAAGCACCAGCACCGCCACCACAGCCAGAAGCATAAGCTAGAAGATGCATTTGTTCTAAAACTTTAATAAATCTGACTTATGCTTCTGGCTGTGCTGGTGGTACTGGTGCTTCACACCACTTATACAAGTATACGTAGAATTCCTTTGTGAAACTACTTGCCATTGCAACATCTGCAGTGATGCTGCTGCAAGTTAATTTTGAAAATTCATCTTACAATTTGATGAGATTCATACATATGAAATCTCTAAATTCTGATATATTGGTTAGAGTGGGCTTAGAGATTTGAAAGGTGAAGGTAACTAGTTTATAATCTGACTTAACAGGGGAAATAAATAACAGGGAAACAGTACACAAAAGGTATATTCATAAGGATCAGGTCAACAGTATTTTGTCTACTAGTGGGTTTGTTAATAATCTGGCCCATGGACTTTTGTTTATTAAATCTAAGATCTTTTGGGTGTATCCTCAGGGGTCTTTATTAGAACATTGAAGTCTTGAAACTTCGAATGTTCTAATATCGACCCCTATTCAGCGAATGCAGAAAATAGCGAAGCTGCAGAACACCGAATTTATTACTAGGGAAAGAATTTGGTTGGCCGTTTCTGTGGCTTCGCTATTTTCAGCACTGTGGTGGAAAGTTACAGGTCAGGTTCAGGTAAGTGTGCGATTGTATGGATGTGAGGGTTAGGGTGCAGGTTAGGTGAGTTAGGGTTAGGGTGTGGGTCAGGTAAGTGTGCGATTGTGACAGACGTTAGGGTTAGGGCTGGGTAGGTGAGTTAGGGTTAGGGCGCGGGTGAGGTGAGTGTGTGATAGTGACGGACCTTAGAGTTAGGGTTTGGGTTAAGTGGATAGATAGTAGTGTATGTACAGTTTAGTGTAGGGTTAGATGTAGGATTTTAAGTGTGTGTGTGTGGATTGCGGTTTTTTTGGTGTGCTTGTGTTGCATGTATGTGTTTTGTAACAGCAAATTTTTTTTCCCTGGGAAAAAATTTGCTGTTCTGCATGTTCGATATTTTAAGCGTTCGCTGAATAGGGGTCAATATTAGAACATTCGAAGTTTTAAAACTTCGGTGTTCTAATATAGACCCATCCTCAGTTGGAGGAACTCCAGGGTTAGTTAAGATCTCACAAAATAATGGAGTTCCTGTTTATAGGGAGTTCTGCAACCTTACATGATTTTCAGGGGAAATACAGGGTGTCTACGGTAGGCTAGGAACTGATAGTCCTGTTTAGTGTGATTTGGAGTTCAAAGAGTTCCATTTGTAGGCCTGTAGTGAACTGCATAGAGACAATATGGTCCCTGACAACCATGGAGTTGCCACCACAGCTGCCATCAGGTCTGAAGACATAGTAGGTACAAAACCCAGGTATGGAGGGAGTGCTTTCTGGAAATTTAAACCAAAATTCAGTACTTACCTAGATATGGATATGTTCCAAATGCAGGAGAACCTCCAGTTCAGAAAGTTTGATGATGAAGTTTCTGACATGGAACAAACCACCTTAATTAGATTCTGTTATGGATGTGATTTGTTAGTTACATTGTGATGTCCATTAGCTGGACTCTGGCTAAAAAAGGCACTGAGGGGGTAGTAAAGGTTTTTTGCAAGTATGTGGATGCCTTGGACCACCACAGACAAGTCAGCCTTTGTAAAGCAAGTAAAATTGTCAAGTATCTCACCCCATGTTGACATAACACCGGATCTCCAGAGAATGTTGCTAAAAAAATAGCTTACTCATAAAGCCCATTATATTTTCTTTGTACATCATTCTTCCATTCAGGAGCAAAGTCTTGTCTGCTATTGTGACGTGCATGGAGCGTTTTGACATGCCTCACTGCATGAAACTTCCTGGCATGACTGCACCCATAAGGACTTAAAATGTAAAAATTAGAAAGTCACAGGCATTCAGAAGCCACATAGCCAAAACATTAGTATGTCCTTAAGGGGTCATCTGCATATATTCCATGGGCCTTCACTGCACGAGGTTTAATGTATTACACAGTGAATCTTTGTTGCTCTACACATTATGCCACATTACTGTCTTGGTCCAGTCATCGGTTTGCAACAAAAGAAAAAAATCTTTTTGCTGACAAGCCCCAGAGAAGCAGAAGGCAAGCATGGCTTTGTATTCAACAAAGACATCACATGTTTATTCTGAAAACTAGCACTGTTCCAACTATATCTGATAAAATACTCTTGTATCAACACAACATTTTTATAAAGTCATACAATCAACCTTGTGTACCACGTTTGTTCTAACATTTCTTAGCAGAGCAGGTAATTCAGCAAACATTATGCCAACAAATTACTGCTTGCTATACCAGTCCCTAATACTGATATCCTCCTTTGATATCCTCACAGTAAACTCCAATAACCTTGTAAAATTTTTATTTGCACCAAGCCTCATATGCAAAAAAGTGCACCTCATCTGTTTTTCAAGTGACTGATTCATCACATGGTCCTGGGCTGGTTCAATGAAGGCACAAACTCCCTGTAGTCACTCCATGAGGCAGTCCACAACCTTGTGATATCCAGGCAGAACGTGTGAAAAATCAGTCCTTCAGAAATGGCACCATGTCATATAAGGTAAGGCAATATCAAGGATTAGGAGTTACTGTTATTGGTTGAAATGCATTTAGTAGATGTGCAAGCGTAAGGTATAAGAAGCAATATAAAAGTTGAGGAGTAAATCTGCTATTTGGGATGAGCTGCCGTGTGGCATGATACTTCCATTATGGACACATCCTGAACCTCCTGGTTTAAATTACAAAGAAAAAAATATAAGCAACACTGAAATAAAAAAGCACAACACAAATAAAAAGCAACTCAATGTGTTTCCTAGATTACTATTTTATTCATAATGTACAAAAGCATATTTTGCACCAAGTTGGTGCTTGTCCATTCAATAAAATATTACTCAACACAGTAGAACAGCAAATTTTAAGTATTTAAATTTACAGGCTACAGAAATCCAAACAAACTGTTGACAGAGGAACACTAGCTGTAGAGAAATTATCATAATGTTAGCTTACAATTTGTTAGCAAAATATGTCACTGCAAGGTTTTCTAAAAAATGAGCAAGAAATGTAACAATTGTAATGGTCTATATGTACTGACTATTATTTACAGTAAATTGAAGCAGGTATTGCTAGCATCTGCCACTGACTGGGAAATTAAAACTGCAACACTTCTGTTTTACATTTATTCATTAACAATGAAAAACAAACAATTGAGATTAATATTCTTTCTCAGAAGAATACATTATTTTACAAAACACAGCATATTATGGCACCATATAATGGTACACACTTAAGATTCAATGTTAGGAAGATGATAGTCCTGTATCACAGAGGCGATACGGCCTAGTGGTTATATCAGTGGCTTGAGAATTAGGCAATCACAGATTTAATGCATTTGGTATAACTTTCACTCGTTGGCCATGAAAAGTCACTGAAACATCCATGGATCCAGTACACACAACTGTGGCACTGAGGAGACCTTACAGAAAAAATATATTACTTTAAGGTCTAATTCACATTATGGCAGAGAATTATTTTAAAGACAGTGTTAATAAAGTAGTTCAAGGTATCACCCTTTCCTGTTAATTTGCTCCTCCTTAAGAAGCATGTCAATATGATACATCTATAACAAGCAGCAAGTAAAGATAACTGAGACATGTTTCCCTGTCAACAATGTAGGCAGAACTGTAATCATTTTTAAAACAGACTGGGAATTATCCCATCAGACATAAAGAAAAGAAAATAACTCTTTATGACATTGCTCAGGTTGGACAAAAAGTGGAAAATAACCATCATGACTGTTAAATAATATTACTTTGCTGAAATGGTTCAGAAAGTGCAATGGAAACCTAGCCTAAACTAAGTTACACTTGGCAAAAGAATAACTACAAATGTGAGGGACATATTTGCAATGCATGTTGCTTTGATGCAAACTGATCTGAAAATTCCTCACTAAAGATATTATCGCTGCAAAAACATTCCTTTTTTTTGGGGGGGGGGCACATAAACAGTTAATTTTTATTGTTTGTTTATTTACAGCTTCAGTCCTTTTCTACCCACACCCTTTGCTACTAATATAAGAAATATCCATCCAGGAGAAATGTTTTCTTTTGCAGCAGTGGCTGTCTAGAACCCCTAGCCACTCTGCCTAAGTATTCAGTAGTTTTGACAAAGTCTGCTGTGATCCTCACATACTTTTCCTTTTTTTTTTTACTCCCAACATACTGCAATTTCATAAACACCAGTCTGAAAATAACACTTAAACAACTGACATTATATCCTGAATGAGCAATATAAAACCACACACAAGTATTTTGTGCATTTTGACATTTTCTACTGTATTTCTGTTTTAACTATAGTGGATTTATACTGTCCTGACTGCTAATTCATTCTCTATTGCATCTTTTGCAAAATGACTTGAGTGTCATGATCTGGACCTCAGATGAACAGTTCCTAGCTAATGCCTTGTAACAATTTTTTTTCTTTTTTCCCCTTTTTTTTGGTATCTTCTGATTTTCTTATTAATGGACCGCTGGATAAAATTCCACAGTAAGTATTTTATTACAGGTTCTTTTTTGTTTTTGATCTTCTTTTGTTATAAAAATCAGTTGATTGCCCCAATAAAAATTAAGTATAACATGAAAAAGAACAAGATGGTAATAGCCAAATCATTTTCCTGCATTTGTCTCATTTGAGCTGATTAATGTCAAATTATTTGCATTTGGAGCATGTACAGCTAATGACGTCACATACACCCAGGTGGTACAGGTAAGCAAAAGAGAAAATGGAGCTTCCTACACTTTTAAAATGTAAAGGATACAAATATAACATCTGCAAAAAGCCAAAGGAAAGAGAAAGAAAGAAGGATAACTATACCCCACAATTAAAAACGACAGTAACCAAATCATTAAGGAAGGTATGTATCAGTGATTCTGGAATACAAAAGATAAAATGGGATTGGTTACTGTGGCACATTTTGACTGAACTGTTCCCTTGAAGTTTATACCACAAAAGAGTACAGCCTTCAGATTTTCTCTCTCTGGCCTCTTGAATGTCATCCAATACAACAGGAAACCAGGTCCTTAAAGCTAAAGTCTGAGATTTTACAGATGTTATTTGCTGTAACAGTGGAATAGTAACTCCTCAGCTATGCAGAAATAACATAGGAAACCCAATTTGCATTTGTAAGTTATTAAATTGAAAATGGGATGTGGGTAATTGATCCTCTGTACTAATATTACTTCTGCACACGTGCTTATGAATAATTTGAAATCAGCACTTAATACATAAACAGATACCAAAAGTTCATATAAATCTTGCCAAAAAGCACATTTGTTGCATAAATTAAAGCTAGGACTAAAAGATAGGAAGTCCCAGAGTGTAAATTTACAGAGGAATTTGGCACCCAATGTAATTTACTACTAACATAATGGCACTTAAAAAAAACATTGTTTTCACAAAAGCACATATCTTGCTGACCTTTAGCAAAACATACATAACAGAAATAAAAACCAGCACCTTAGTAGTTAGTTGTAGTACAGATTTGATAGAGGCACTGGGAACTAACGTCAGGCGGCACAATGCCAGGGCACTGCTATGGGCTAGGCTTGTAAAGGCTCCAGGGCCATTAGCCTAGTACACACCTATGAAGTTATGACCTATGAGTCTGACTTTTCCTTTATTTATTTTCTCAAACTGGGATTCAGTGGTACCAGAGACATAAGAAGATTCATTTTAGTGTATCAGTGATCTGATACTACTAGGCATGCTGAAGCACTAACAGAATACATTATCAAACTTCAAAATTCACCTGAAGTGTTGAGGCACTTATGGCAAAACAATAAAATATTACCAAAACAAATATCACTGCACTTCAGAATTCACTTAAAGTTTCCAGGTATTTGTGGCAGTACAAATATTATCACAAAGCACAATAGTGCACTTCAGAATTCATACAGAATTCATCTAAAGTGTTGAGGTACTTGTGGCAAAAATGAATAAATATTACCATAAAGTACATCACTGCACTGCAAAACTCACCTGAAGTGTCCAGGTTCTTATGGCAACATAAATAAATACTATTACAAAGTACACCACTGCACTTCAGAATTCACCTGAAGTGTCCAGGTACTTGTAAGAAAAACAATAAAACATTATCACAAAGCACATCACAGCACTTCAGAATTCACCTGAAGTGCCAAGGTACTTATAGAAAAACAATGAAATATTATCACAAAGCACATCACTGCACTCCAGAATTCACCTGAAGTGCCAAGGTACTTATAGAAAAACAATGAAATATATTCACAAAGCACATCACTGCACTCCAGAATTCACCTGAAGTGCCAAGGTACTTGTACAAAAACAATGAAATGTTATCACAAAGCACATCACTGCACTTCAGAATTTACCTGAAGTGCCCAGGTACTTCTGGCAAAGCAATCAAATAATATCTACTGAACATGCACTTATTTAAGACTCCACAAGTAAAACTCATTGTTATAAATAAAAACATTGCCATATATATGCAACACTATCAGTGTTTCATTACCAAAGCACTAACAGCTTGAAATGCGCTACCTTTAGGGTGGTGCAAGTCATGTGATTTATTAATGCCGTGTAGTGATTTCACATCAGCAGCTGTTCATATAATCATAAATGTAGGACAAAGCACCCCACTACTGTGAGCCTACTAAAAATATTTTATTGAGTGCCACAACCCCTCCGGATAATGCAGGGTCAATGCCAATAGGCCTATGTCAATCAGTGTTTTGACATAGTTTTCTAGGGCAACAAACAGTCTAAAGGTCCCCATGACAGAACAAACTCACGAAAAACTAGTTCAGACTACCAACAGCCTATATTGCATCATGCTATCCTGAATCTCACCAGTAATGAAGATGACAAATTATCTTCTTTGTAATTTCAGATGATTGTAATGTCCTTGAATTTCACTAAAACCAAGTGATGAGTGGGGTAAAGAAGCATGAGAAATGTTACTTCAGTTTAATTTATCCAACTGCCTCCAAAAATATGGGCAGAAAAGGATCACAAACATCTCATTAAAATGTTTTTGCTAAAATTTCCTTATGGACTAGCTGATTAGTTTCCAACAGCTTAGTCACAACTGGTCATATTTACTGCTTGTGATCAACTGCTGGGTTTGGTTTCAGTCAGTTTCTCTTTTTCAAACTGTTGTGTCACCCCCCTCCCCCCACACCCCAAGTCCTCCTCGGTTTAGTACCAGTCATGTGACTTAAGACACCATACATCTGGCAGCCAATTGGGTTAAAGTTTTGCAATACACAGAAATGTATGGGCCAAAGAACATGTTGCAACTGCATCATACTGTCAGGCTTGCTGTCCTGATCCGGTAACAGTGAAGCAAAGTATGCCTGGAGAGTACCTGCATACTTCCTTCTCTGAGTATGGAAGAAGCAGTAGTTAAGGCCAGCTGAAATGCTAGAAGACAAAGCACACATTATCTCTGTTATAACGTAGGAGTGAACAGCAGATACATTGTGAAAGAATTTGGGTAAAAGACATTAAACAGCTGACCCCTGATCACAAAAGGGTAGAAGTTTAGCATCCCATTGTCCCAGTAACATTATTAAGGTGACTACATAAAACACGCATCTTCTGTTCTAAACCAGTGCTTAATAAAAAAACTGTGCAGTTTATAATTACCTGATTTATATTAACAGTAGTAAGCAGATTACATGGTATTCAGAAACACTAACGCTCTAGTCCCACTAGACAATACTAAGTCCAAAATATCACTTATAAAGAATGGAGATATCCTCACAAAAAGCTAGTAGTGATAGAAATGACAATGCAACTACCAGGGAGAAATAAGGCTAACAGTATTTTCCTTTTCCCTGGTTTTAATAAGCATTAACAGTACTTCAATATTCTTTTAGTGTGTGCAGTACAGATAACACAGCATATTAGCACCATGGATTGCTTGGAATGACCCACTGTGGCAGATGGTTGTATACTGCAGAACCACTGTGGCAGATGGTTGTATACTGCAGAACCACTGTGGCAGATGGTTGTATACTGCAGAACCACTTTGAAAAATGGTAATAAGATAATGGCATCAAGTAATATATCATCCAATATTAATTAGCAATAGGAAACCCATCTAAGAGAAAATACAGCAATCAGAATAGTAGCAATATAAACAGTGTTTAAAGAGCCTTGACACTGTTTCATTAAAAATGCAGTAGATGAAAATGAAACTAAATTATTGAAGAAGAAAGTACATTGTAAATAGAAGCCATATTGTAAATTTAAAAAGTGATCAAAAGCTACAGTCTTTAGTAGGAAAATGAAAGAACAGCATGAAAGGTGCAAACAGTCCATAAAGCACAAAACACACCCTGTTGCATCTTTTTAATCAAGATTGCATGAGTACGAATTTTCTGAATTTTGCTTCTCTCCTTAGTCAAGCAGGGCAATATATTGTGCAATAGCTGATCTAACAGTGCAGAACAGAATTACAAATACATTTTCCAGGGACAGAATAGCTATTAAATGACAAAGAAAAGAGGTGTTGATCACTGAATGCATGAAGATTCATAGTTTAATCTCAGACACAGACATACAAGTGATCGCTGAACTAGATTAAAAAATGACAGTAATGTTTCTGGGAGTGTGCTATATTCAAAAATATTGGTCACTGTGCAGATGCTAGGTGCAGCACCAAATGCAATAGCCAGATGAGCACTTGGCTGTTTTACAGATCAGTGGTGAGATGTGATATTTATACACAGTGCTGGTAAGATTCCACTCTGAAAATAAAATCTAGTCCAGGCAAACGCGTCTCAAAAATGCAAACACTGTAGGATATTCCATAAAACGGCTACATAAAAACTGAATAGGATCTGGAATGAAGAGTCCTACAATAAGAAAATAAACTGAAATGTAGAAAGAGTGGCTCAGGCAATGAAAAGTACAAAACAAATGTATTTTATCAATTCTAGGGTAGTACCATAACAGAGAAAGAAAGCATTTTACAAAGATTAAGAAACCACAGAACAGGACAGAGTACAGTGCACTAAATCTGTGGAACAAAATGGGACTGTGAAAAACTTTTTTCATACAAAAGGTATCTGACCATTTGAGTACTAGTCAATTTTATTTGAGTTATAAGGGTGAAGACAGTGGACAGTACGGAATTTAGTGATGACTGTGATATGAAAATTAGCAGTGCAGAGGATGCATAAGAAATAAGAAATATTTGTTTTATAACCGAGTAGTGACATCTTCAGTAAGCAATAAAGGTAAAAATACAAAATGTGTACAGCCTTGAAAAAGTAGGTATATAGTAACCACCTTTACAAAGCAGGTTTATCATTTCCAGAATCTAAGTCTTACTTGTGTCACATATGAGAAATCGTTATCAGGCAGATAAAAACAAGGCAGATAGAGTAACAAATATAGAAAGCAACAGGTTGGTACACAGATGGAGAAGGAGAAAGGCAGACACAGATAATGCACGCACACACACACACACACACTTACACACACAACACAATAATAACAAGGAATGCTCAGTAGAGATACAAATGGGTAAATATGACTTTCAGTGCTAGTCTATATTTTTATCTATTTTCAAAATGAATTAAATGCAGCCTTTTTATAAAGAGTTTCATACCCCCATACCAACAAATCTGAAACTCATAATGCATACTAAATTTTCAGTGTTCAGCAATTTACTGACAGGCAACTCACTGGACACGTATATATTCTGCCACTAAAACAAAAAAATGCGACTTATGTAAGCCAGTGGAAAATTCCTCTATAAATGTCACTTGTAAGCATTCAGCAGCTACACTGTATAATCTATTTAGTTCCTAGCAATATAATGGGTCATATTTTCTCCTTAGCACTTAACGTATTGCTTTTGATATATAAAAGTGATGAAAAGTACAGTTGTGTACTCTTACCACAAATGTAGATGTTCGAGTGTATTCATTGTTGCAGTCATCACACTTGGGTTATCTGCCTGGAGGTAGCCCTCAGTCGGCCCGAATACAAGAGTCTTGGGATTTCTGTGTCAGATGCTGTTGCTTCTTCCATGATGTCAGGTCGTCAGGGGTATAAAGCATGCAGCCTACGCCATTATATCAGTTTTTCTTGCCCCAGATGTCAAGAGCCCCCAAAATAGGAAGCAATTACATGGCGTGGAACACCCCCAGTAAAAAGTAAATACCATTTTTATAAGATATGGCCAAAAAAAGGATATGTAGAAGGTATAGAGAAGTCAGGGGGCTGGAGGGAGGGTAACCAGGACTGCAACAGTGAATACACTCGAACATCTACATTTATGGTAAGTATACACAACTGTACTATGTTCTTCATGTTTCACTGTTGCAGTCATCACACTTGGGTTGACTCCCAAAGCTGAGGAAGGGTGGAGGCAGTCAAAAAGCATTAGGGCTGGTTAGCAGGCCTTGTAAGACTGCTGTGGCAAATCCAGCTCTGGATTTAGAAAAAATAGGTAAGTGGTAATGCTTGGTGAAGGTGTGTAACGAACTCCAGGTTGCAGCTTCCAGGATGTCCCTGGTAAGGACTCCCCTGAGAAATGCTATAGAGTTTGAGGTAGCCCTAGTGGAATGAGTTCTGATCCCCTGTGAGGTAGGTTTTCCATGGTGTTTGTAGCAGAAATGGATGCAGTGTGCTATCCATTTAGAAATGGTTTGCTTTGAAATGGCCTTGCCCTCTGCCCCTGTAGCAAAGCTGACTAGCAGCTGGTCAGATTTCCTGAAAGTTTTAGTCCTGCCCAGATAGAACCTATACTGCCTGTGCACGTCCAAGGAGTGCAGGATCCTTTCCCCTTTATTCTGATAATTAGAGAAAAAGGTTGGCAAATTAATGGATTGGTTTAAAGCCACAGTAGATACCACCTTGGGCATAAATGATGGGTTTGTCATGAGGCAAACCCTGTCCGCGTGGAAGATAATGAAAGGCTCCACAGCCACAAGGGCCTGCAATTCAGACACTCTTCTTGCTGAAGCGATGGATAGAAGTAAGGCTGTTTTCCAAGAGAGGAATTTTTACTCTGCTGTAGCTGCAGGTTCAAAGGGAGGAAGCGTTAGCTTCTCCAGTACAAAGTTAAGGTCCCAGGCAGGAGTAGGAGCTTTCCTGTGGGGGGGGTCTTACATTTTTGGCTCCTCTCAGGAACTGTTTGACCAGAGGGTGAGAGAAGAGGAAAGGCTCAGTATTGTAATGAGATGAGATGGCAGAGGCAAGAATCTTAACTGAAGAGAAGGATAGGCCTTTGTGGAGCAGTTCTATTAGGTAATTTAGTATTTGAGGTAAGTTGGGCACGGTTGTGTCCATTCCCTGAGACTGGCTCCAAGAACAGTATCTTTTCCGCTTTTCTGAATAGGATTTCCTAGTATTAGGCCTCTTGCCTCAAGGATGACATCCAGCACCTCTTTACTGATGGTTTCTGGTGATGTGTTCAGGGGATGAGCCAGGCTACTAGGTTCAGGGTTTGCAGCTGAGGATGCAAAATCTGGCCCTCCTGCTGGGACAGCAGGGAAGGGGTCTGAGGCAGGTGCCATGGTGGCACTATTGTCAGACTGCGCTAAAGTGGGTACCAGTGCTGGCGTGGCCAGTCTGTTGGAATCAGGATTGTCCTTGGCTTGTCCTGTCTGATCTTTAGTAGAACCTTCGAGAGGAGGGGCAGAGGGGGAAAGGCATAGATTGCGGGGTTTTCCCATGTAAAGGACAGGGCATCCACTTTCCATGCTTGGCTGTGGGGAGTTCTGGTGCAATATTTGCTCAATTGATAGTTCTGCGGGGAAGCAAAGAGGTCTACCTCGGGTGCCCCCCACCTGTGGATCAGAAGCTTAAATAATTTGGGTTCCAGTTTCCACACGTGTGGGTCCATTAGATTTTTGCTTAAGTCATCTGCCAATTAATTTAGTTTGTCTGGCAGGAATTGAGCTTGCAGGTGCACTTGATTGCTCAAGGCTGTGTTCCACAGAGCCATGGCTAACCTGCAGAGTGGGTAGGAATGGGTTCCCCCCCGTTTGTTTATGTACCACATAAATGTGGTGTTGTCTGTCTTTATCAATAGTTGCCCTGGAAGAATAAGGTATTTGAAGGCTGTCAGTGCATTCTGTACAGCTAACATTTCTTTTTGATTGATATGCAGGTGCATTTGTTTTGGGATCCATTTGCCTTGAATGTATTTTCCTGCCATGCGAGCCACCCATGCATAGTCTGATGTGTCTGTTGTTAGGGTTTTTGTAGCGGGGGGTTGAGTGAAAGGGAGTCCCTTGTTGTGGTAGCAGGCCTCTGCCCACCAAAGGAACTCTGTCTTTAGGCAAGGAGTGATAGGAATCATTGTTTCCAGGTCCTGAGAATGTTGATACCAGAGACTTTTTAAGTACCATTGAAGTTTCCTCATATGCAGTCTTGCATATTGAATTAATAGAATGCAAGAGGCCATGAACCCTAGGGCTTGCAGCATTTTTCTTGCAGATAGCTGGGTTTGGGTGGCCAGTAGATTGAAGTAGTTTGTCAAATAAATCTGTTTTTCTGGAGTGAGGAATGCCATCTGGGAAGTTGTGTTCAAGCTTGCTCCCAGGAGTGCAATCTTTTGGCTGGGTACCAGATGTGATTTCTTTTGGCTGATGGTAAACCCCAGTGAAGTTAGAAGTCTCTTTACAAATGTCAGTTGCTGAAGTAGCAATTCCTGACTGTCCACCTGAATCAGGCAATTGTCCAAGTATGGGTAAATTTGAATTTTTCTCTCCCTGCAATATGCAATGGCTGGAGCTAGGCATTTTGTGAATACCCTGGGTGCAGTAGATAAGCCAAAGGGAAGTGCAGAGAACTGATAGTGCATAGAGCCTGCTCTGAAATGTAGATATTTCCTGCAAGATTCCCTTATGGGGATGTGCAGATGAGCTTCTTTTAAGTCTAGGGTGGCTAGCCAGGAGTCCTTGGCTAGCATAGGAAGCAGCTGTTGGAGAGTAAGCATTCTGAATCTTGGAACCACCAGGAAGGTGTTGAGAATAGACAGATTCAGGATAGGGCACTATTGTAGGATAGGGTACCAGAAACAGTCTGGAGTAAAAACCTTGTCCCCTTTGCTCTGCTGGGACAGGCTGAATAGCCCTGATACTGAGAAAAGAAAGTACTTGCTTTTGGGCCTCTGCCCACTGGTTTGGGGGGAGGTCTGGCCATCCGTTTGGGGTTGGCAGTGACTGGAAGTAGAATCTGCGTCCTTGGGATGTAATGTTCAAGACCCATCTGTCCTGGGTAATGTACTCTCAGTTATTTGCATGCAGGGCTAGTTTTCCTCCTAAAGGTGCAAGTACTTGGGCAAAGCTTGGAAGGATGAAGGACAAGTCATTGTGAACTTTTTCCAAAGGATGGTGGCTTACTACTCCCTGTTTTTGAGGTGGGAGCACTCCATTGTTTAGATCTGTGCATACCCTGAGACTGTAGTCTTGGTAGTCTGCTGCTCCTTAGTTTGGACTGAGAAGGTCTGGGAGGGACTGGAAAAGACCAGTTTTTAGAAGGCCAATGCCTACTGAATCTAGGTGGCTGTACCTGTAGGAAATCTTTAACAGTTTGCAGAGATTTAGCTTTTTCCTCCATCTTTTTGAGGACGTCTTCTGCTTTAGTGCCAAACAGACATTCATGGTTTAATAGAGCATCTAGTACTTTTGCTTTGACATGGTCTAGCAAGATTTGTTCCTTAAGCCAAGCATGCCTTCTAAGAACAGACCCAGTGACAGCAGCCCTACAAGATGCTTCTAAGGCATCAAAATCACATTGCAAAGTATGTTTTCCAACTTGGTTAGCAGAATGCATTAAATCTTGTAAATCTTTATATTCTGCACAGTCAGGAATCAACATAATTTTCTGTTTAGTTATTTCCATGATATGTTGCTGATACTTTAACATGTGAAACTGGCAATTTAAAGCCCTGTTGGCAAGAGTAGCAGAGGTATATACCTTCTTACCCCATCTGTCTAAAGCCCTAGAATCCCTATCCGAAGGGGTAGGGTTTTTGGCTGTAGTAGCCTTAATGCCTTTAGGTCCCTGGGAAATGGTTGCTGGATCCACAGTAGGACTCTTAAATAGGAATTTGTGAGAGTCAGGTACTCTGTAGCACCTGTCAGGTTTCCTGGGAGCTGGTGGCAAAGTATCAGGGGTAAGACTGGATTCCATGAAGACATCATCTACAATTTCCAGAACAGGAGGGATAGCTAGAGGCCTGTGCTGAGGCAAGTTTAAAAATTCCCTGAGTCTGTTTTTGGACTGTGGGTAGTCCTGGCACTCCCAGCAGAAATGCTCTCTGAGAGTATGCAAGGTTTCACAGACAGAAAAATCCTCTGGTGGGGAAGCAGAGGGAATGGAATCCTCTGCATCAGAATCCTCATAGGTAGATAAAGGTATATCCTAGTAATCAGAAGGATCAGAGTCATTGGACTCATGATCTGAAGAATCAGAAGGAAAATCAGTTTTTGGTCTTTTGGAGGAGGAAGTGCTGGCTTCCCCTAATTAAAGTAATAAGGTCTTCAGCCATTCTAAGCATTTGTTTCTGTGGCATGGGGGCCTGAGAATACATTTTGGTCATCAGTATCCTAGGCATAGTGCAAACTCTGGGCCTGAGAAATTCTGTACTTTTTGTTTGAAATGAAGTAGTCGGTTTAATATGAACATCAGAAAGCCTGAATACAACCTCAGAAGCTGGTGCCTGCACAGCGGCTCCGGACTCATCCAAGGTAGAGACATTCACAGGTTCTATAGTCGAAGAACCATCTCGCGTAATACCGTACTCCGAATGGGTCTCAGTAGAGGCCTGCGAATCTGTAGAAGCAGGTATCAGGGGCTGTGAAAGCACCTCACTGAGTACCAGTGGAAGCGTCGTCGGCAGTTTTGGACCTATTCGGTCTGTCTGTCTTTATCCTTACGCTTTTTTGGAAGATCGGTAGTTGGATGGCTTATCGAAGCCATTTCGGAATATGGAGAATGAGATCAAAAGAATTTAGCGACAAAAATAGCCCGATGACGAATAGTTTGGGTGTTGAACAGGGCACAAAACCGACAGCGAGGAACATCGTGGTCTAACAAGTGACGCAGTAAGAATGAAAATCTCTGTGAGGTATTTGCTTTCCACAGGCAAGACAATTATGAATTTTTTCTTATATCGGTTAGAGCAAGAAAAAAGGATCCCCAACGGGCTACTTATCTTTTAGAAGATTTCAGGTCTGAAACTCGAAAAACAAAAATGTCAGGAGGCAGCCGACCGGCACTTGCAAACTGCTTCTGCTTCGGGCTTCGCTCGGCAAGAAAAGCTGATGTAATGGTGTCGGCTGCATGTTTTATACCCCTGACGACCTAATGTAATGGAAGAAGTGACAGCATCCGACGCAGAAATCCCAAGACTCTGGTGTTCAGGCTGACTGAGGGCTACTGGCAGGCAGATAACCCAAGTATGATGACTGCAACAGTGAAACATGAAGAACATCACAACCGGCAGGCAGATAACCCAAGTGTGATGACTGCAACAGTGAAACACGAAGAACATCACAGGTGGTGGGAGTGGCAGACAACCTGTGTCACAGCTAACAAACACTTTATTAGCTGTGAATTGTAGCTCTCTGCTACACATTTTGATGAACTGTATCATGTTTGGTTACAGTTATTTAACGTTTGTGTAGCTTCAAGGTTACGGCTACAGAAAGAAGTATAGTTTGGATGCATCTGCTCTGGTTTGCTCTAGTGAAAATCATACTTGTATGATCCAGCTGCCTCAGGTAATGACATTGCAAAATAATTTTCTGTAACACCGTTGTGACTCAGCTACCATACTCCATAATTCAGCTGAAAGTAGGAAAGTATCCATATGGGCTCTTACAAAAATGAGGAAAAACATAGCTTGTATGCTGTTAATGCAGAAAACCCTAGTGTTTTTTTTTTTTTTTTGGTGCAGGAAACAGAACAGAGGCACCTACTGCATTTAGTGCATTTGAAAAATAGTTGTGCAAGAGCTGTTCACACTGTTTGCATTCTTCAATGTTGTAGACCTGCTGAAGCTTTCAAATGGAGCCTATAATTTGTAGGACTTCTTTTTACAGCAGACACAACAAAAATATAAATTGGGAAATAAAGCTTTAATCATTCAAAGTATTTGGTCAGTGCTATGAGAATGGTATTATTCACTTCTCTAGAGATTGTTCTAAGTCCCTTGGTGATGTGCTTCAGATTTAGTAGTCACAATTGTTTTAATATGATTAAGGAGCAGGACAAGAGCTGAATAACTGCCCTTATTATTGGTTGGTGATCTGAAAAGGATCTAACAGTGTGCCTGATGAGCGGTGGCATAGCAAATTACTTCTTTCAGTATTGGTACCTAGAGTGGACCACCATCTGTTTAACAGAAAAATTCATTGCCATACCCAGAAACACAACATTAATTTCATTTACTTTTTGACCTGTAAACCCACTTCCCCACCCCTCTAGCCTTGTGCTCTAGAAGAATGTAACAAGAGCTCATACCTGATTTGTTCCTTCAGAGGCTAAACACTGGTTAAAGGAAGCTCTCTGAAGTTGTGGCCCTACCGGGATTTTTTTTATTATCCCATATCCTCTTCCACTCCTCTAAGACAGTGGCAATTAGTAGGTGATTTCAACATGGAAAGACTATGTTTCATATACTTGTGGCTACTATAATCATCTAGACAACATAATTAGCAACACAAAGAGAAAACAGCAGTGCTTTAAGATAATTTAGTGTACTGATTTAGGTTATGCATTTAACTAAATTTAGCATGCTGTGTAAAAGGTACTTACTGTACATCTGTCATTTTTTCTGGATTGGTATCTGAAATTGAATCAATTTTGGAGGGTTACACTACCTTATTGTGTGCATAATTACATAATCAACTGATTATAAAGTCATGCAAAATGAAACAAATAAACCTACATTGTATCAGTAATACTTGTGGGAGAACACTACAAGACAGGAGGTGCATCCCTGGATGCATACTAATTTTTTTTTTCATGACAAGAGGACTCCGGAAAACAATATCAATTACAGTGGTATATTTTGCCAAAAATGTTTTTGTCAGGAGGCCTAATTTACAACCAATGTATATACAATATAAATAAAAATTCTACATAAAATGTATTGACAATTTACAAATAAATAATCTTTTCAGTTAGATGTCTAAACCATTTCTGTAAAAACTTTTAAAAAGACATACAAATCATGGGTTGCCAGATTGATACTTAAAGAATTGATGGCTATGTCTTTGCTGAAACAATAAATGATCATTTTGAAAATTTCAGAGTGTACTTGGTACTCTGTATGTGCAAACAGAATACTGAATTGTTTCCATTTTTTCTAAAACAGCAGTAGAGAAAAAAACACATACACTTTACAATGAAATATAAAAAAAATGACACGTTTGTATGTAAAATGTGCACATAGTACAAATGTAAATGTGTTATATTTTCTATTCTTTTTGAGGACATTTTAGGAATAAGAGGAAATCATATGCAGATGTACTGACCATACAGAAAAGGAGGGATTGCAGAGTCCCTGTTGTGTGTTTCTGTTATCTGTAAACCATTTACCAAATGGATTCATTCTTCAGATTCAAAGGTTAAATAAATGCTGAAAGTAGCCTTCTAAATTGTACCACTTGGTAAATGTATGGTCTATTTAAACATGTAATATGCTTCCCAAATAACTGACAAATTTACTTTTAAGATGGAAGCATTCAGAAGCATCAGATAGCTTCCAGGAAATCACAAATGTTCTCCTGCATTGCATGCGGTGCACTGCTAAATCCATCACTAGTTTTCCTCTAGCTCAGTAACAAAGATAACAGACAACTGGGCTTGGAGTTTACAACAAACAATGTATAACAATACACATTTAAAACATGCTTCATCCTTGCTACGTTCCTCAAAATATTGTTGGATATACATATGCACACACAAACACACATATACAGTTTTCAGCATGGCTTCATCGTTTCCTCTTATACCACAGAAATGGAAGGCCCTTCCAGCATGGTGCATGATATTGCTAAGAAAGTGAGTCTTGATGAAAACAAACATCTTATTCTGTGTCCTCCTTATGTTCCATTCTTCATTTCCCATTCCTGGAAGTAAAAAATACAATTGGGATAAAGTGCATCTACTGATATCTTTATAAATCCCACTTCATAAAATAACAGTGTACAGTTATTTTGCTTCTTCGCTTTGTTGACAGGGGAAAAATAACTTTAAGCTTCTTCTCCAGAGGTGAGAGAAAAGCTTCTTAGAAGTTCTCACATTTTCAAAGAAGACACTTCATATGTTGCTGTAGTCTGGATTCATAACAGCAGAACAAAGTTGCCAAAACATTTGCAAAATACAATCCAAAGGTAAGAAGCTACCAATTAAAGGGGTGCACAGTGCTATCAGATAATGAGGTAAGTGTGCCACCATGTATCATACATTAAACCTAGATACTAGCTTATAGAATGTGCACAATATTATAGGGAGCCTGTATGAATGGGGTTTACAGCAGAACGCATTCATGCAAGAACAGGCAAATTGACAGATCTACATCTCAATCAGTTTGGGTTTGGTGAAGGGCAGGTCTTGTCTCTTGAACCTTACAACCTTCTTTGAAAAGGTTGCAGAGGTTGTGGACAGTCACACCACTTATATTGATCTGGCCATGTCTGTTGACACTATCCCACATGCTGGTATTCTTAAAACAACAGACTAACAATGTAAACCCCTGTAATTTTCCACTGGGCTGCACATTGGCTATCTGACAGATCCCAAGTTGTGAAAGTTGCTGGTACCCTCTCTGAATGCAAAATTGTAACTAGTTTTTACCACAGAGATTAGTGCTGGGACCATCTGTTTGGCATTTTATTTCAGACATCCTGGTCAATAATTCATAAATGTAGTTGGCTAGGTTTGCTGTCAACTGTAAACTGTTATCTGCTTATTCATTGATACTAAACAGCTCCATTAAAGGATGGAATATGAACATACCAGGTGCAGTGGAAATGGTCTCTAGTTAAATGCAGAAAAATGCCATGTAGAAAGAAGCATTAGGTAAAAAAAATAATAGTTGTGTAAGAACTTACCATAACCTTAGATGTCCTTCTCTTCTATGTTGCAGTATTCATAACAGTAGGGAGTTGCTGCTTGCAGCGCCACCGTCGGGCCAGTATACCAAAATCTTTGTTTCAGGAGGGTACGTGTGGCATCTCTTACCAGGGCCATAAACCGACATTAGGTATAAAAGTGACGTCTGCACGTAACCTCATCAGGATTGTTTTGACACATGCAGTAGTGCTTCTGAGGTTTGACCAGGAGGGTCCTAATATGAGACACTTAGACTTGCATGTAGGCCAGTCCCAGGGCAGTTGGATGGCTGTGTAGGTAGACACCAGGGGAGTTGATGGCAATGTGCCCACAGGTGATACCTGGGGTAGTAGTCCAAGAGACAGGGGGTAGGTGGGTGGGACTGAATACTGCAGCATAGAAGAGAAGGACATCTAAGGTTATGGTAAGTTCTTACACAACTATTCTATGTCATTCTATTCTCATGCTGCAGTATTCATAACAGTAGGGAGAGTACCAGAGCAAGTATGAAACTGGGAGGAGGAAGGGGTCCTGTGGTGAAGTAGACCCTGTAGGATAGTCCTGGCAAATCCTGCTCTAGCATGGGATGCTATATCCGCCTTGTAGTGTTTGGTGAAGGTGTGTACTGAGGTTCAAGTAGCTGCTTCTAAACTAGAAGACGAGTCTATGCCTTTGAAAAGGCAGTAGAGGAAGCAGCTGCTCTGGTACAATGAGGTTTAATATTGCCTTGTAAGGATTTCCCATGGTGGGAGTAGCACAAGGAAATGGACTTAGAGATCCATGAGGTAATGTTCTGCTTAGAGACAGCTGTCCCTAGTGCTCTGGGATGGAGGGAAATAAATAGTTGATCTGACTTCCTGATAACTTTGGTTTTGTCTAAGTAATATCGAAGTTGTCTGTGTACATCCAGGGAATGTAGGGTCCTTTCTGAGGCATTTTGCAGATGAGGGTAAAAAACTGGTAGGTTAATGGGTCGATTCAATGAGAGTTCATTAACTACCATGGCCATGAAGGAAGGGTTGGTTCTGAGGACTACTACTTCCTTGTGGAACACAAGGTAGGGAAAGGTGGCCATAAGGGCTTGGATCTCTGAGACCCTGCTGGCAGAGGTGAGGGCTACTAGCAGAACTGTTTTCAGTGTGCATAGTTTCAGGGAAACAGAGTGTGCTGGTTCAAAGGGCAGCAAGGTTAGCTTTTCTAATACAAAATTTAAGTCCCACTAAGGAGGGATGGGTCTCTGTGGGGTTTGATGTGGAGGACTCCCTTCAGAAAAAGTTTGACTTCTATTAGGGATGCCAGAGGGGGTGAAATGGGCAGACAGGCAGAAATGGCAGACAAATGGACTTTGACTGAAGAATATGTTAGTCCTGATTGGAGAAGCTTACACAAGTAGGATAGGACCCTTGGTATAGGAGCAGTGAGGGGGTCCTGATTGAACCTATGACACCAATTGGAGAATCTGTGCCACTTAGCTACATAGTTTCTCCTAGTGCTAGGTTTTCTGGCCTCCTGCAGAACATTGAGTACGTCCTCTGAATAAAGGTGTCTGTAAGGCATTAGAATCCTATCACCCATAAGGTTAATTTTAGGTTGTTCACCTGTGGGTGTAGCAGGGATCCCTTGTTCTGTGTGAGTAGATCTACACAGTGGGGTAACCTGTGGTGATTGCCCTTGGCTATAGAATGTAGGAGGGGAAACCAATGCTGTCTTGGCCAAAAGGGGGTCACCAGTAGGATTTTTGGTTTTAGGAGGACTTTTTGAATTAGAGTGAAGGGGGGGTAGCTAGAGAGCTCTCTCTCTTGACTCCAAGTATCTAAACATTGTAAATATCAAGTAACCTCAGATGCTTATTTTTCACACAGTTGAAACTTATTGCTCTGAATGTAAATACCTGTAAACTGTGTTATCTATTGTCTTTAATTGCGTTTATAATGTACAAATTAAGCATTTGCTGTTCCGAACTGTACAAATTTATATATGTATTTTACCTTTGCATTATGTAACCTGTTTGTATTTTGTGTTGCTTATGGAGCTTTTCTCCCCGGGCCTCCACTGAAAATGGGCACATTCTGGCCCAGTGGACTTCCCCGGTAATCAAACTGAAAATAAATAAATAAATAAATAAATAGTACAGGTACACCCCTCCCCCATGAGAAGGAGAAGGTGTCCACTTTCCAAACTTGTGGATGTGGGTTCCTTGTGCAGAAGTTGGGCATCTGCCTGTTAAGTGGGGAGGCAAATAGATTTGCTTGTGGAATACCCCACCTGTGTATCAGGTCTATGGAAACCTCTCTCTGAAGCATCCATTCATGAGAGGGGGTGAAAGTTCTGCACAGCGTGTCTGCCATAACATTCTCTGCTGCGGGGATATACATGGCTAATAAGTAGACCCTGAGAGAAGCGGCTAGGTTCCATATCTGGATGGCCAGGCTGCATAGCGGGTAGGACCTGATCCCCCCTTGCCTGTTTATGTACCACAGGACAGTCATATTGTCTGTGATTAGAGGTTCATAGGTAGGTACTAGGTTATCAGCCCTAGGGCCTATACAAGCCCAGCCAAAAAGGTACCCTAGCTTTTGCCACCCAAGAAAATTATTTTCCTGTGCCACTGTCGAGCAGAGCCACATAAGTGATCCCAGGGGTAAATTTCCTATTTCCCATCCAATCAGCAAGATTTTTCTTGAAGCGTGCTAATAAGGAGCTTTGTTTGATATAGATAGGTAGTTTATTCCAGAGTATGAGAAGTCTCTGGGACAGGAATCTATCCCTCTGGCATGTTCTGTTTATTGTGGTGACAAGGTTTAGGTCCCTAGAGCATGTAGCTCAGACAGATTGGGATTTCTTTAAGTGGAGCATGTCCAAAAGCTCTGGGTTTGACATAGCTTTGTATGTTAGGCAGAGATCACCTCTGAGTAGGCAATATGCGATGGAGTAAAGCTGGAGTTTTTTGAGACGGTCTGCGTAGGGCATCTGTTTGAGGCTGGTAATCCTCTTTGTGAGGTATTTCTACGGCCTTTCCAGTTATTGTAGATGTCTTGTGAGGTACATACCAAAAAGGGCATTGTACTCTATAATGGGTCTAATGAGTGATCAGTAGAGGGGAACAATGACCTCTTTTTTTCTGGATGAGAAACCTTTTGTGATGAGGTGTGCCATGTAGAAGGATTTCCTGACTACTGTGGCGATGTGATTATCAAAGGAGAGACTACTGTCCACCTGTGTCCCAAGGTCTCTTATCACACTTTCGGTGTTAAGTATACTACCGCCTATGCTGTAGTTCATGGGTATAGAGTTTTTACCAAAGGGGATGACAATGCACTTTTTGGCATTGAGCTTGAGGCCATGGCTTTGACACCAGACATCTGTCTCAGTGAGACCCTTTTGTAGGATGTCCACATCGTTAGGAGTTTTGATTATGGTTCCTAGTTTGCAGTCATCTGCAAACTTCGTTAGCCAAAGACCTTCTGTGTTAGACTGTACTTCAGAGAAATAGATACCAAACAGAAGAGGACCCAGGACTAAACCCTGTGTTACTTCACTTGTCACTGGTCTGAAGTCAGATTTGGAGTCTGCTACTTTCACAGTGTTGGCTCTGTCAGTGAGCCAGTTGGCAACCCATCTTGTGACATAGGGATTTATACCTAGTTTAGTGAGTTTATCTATAATTCCAGAGTGGGGGATGGTGTTGAAAGCCTTGGCAAGATCTAGATTACTTTTAAGGTTCCTGGCAGGATATAGGGCTTGAATGTTAGAAGGGCTAACAGCAGTGCCCTCATTTCCTTGATGCTGAAGTGGTCTTTTACCCTTAGAGTAGACCATTTTCCTTGTACCAAGAGGTGCTGTTGGTTTGTTTGTAACACTGCACCCCAGCCCAGATCTGAAACATCTGTGGAGAGCTGTTGTTGTGGGACTGGAGTTTGGAGGTTGGTCCCTGGGTTGGTCTGCATTGCAGATATCCACCACTGATCTCCTTTTTTAGGTACAGAAGTGGAAGTGGAGTGTCCAAGGGTTGGGGGTGCTGGGTTCATAGGTTTTTTTAACACACATTGAATTTTACACATGTGGAGTCTTGCCAAAGGCAGCATGGGTATGAGGAATGCCATGTGGCTTAACACTCTCAGGAATTCCCAAGATATCAGGGTGTTTTGAGTAAGGATCTGATTGAAGTACAGGCAGAGTTCCTGAATCCTTTGGTCTGGGATGAAGACTTTCATGGAGTCTGTGCAGAGTGTGCACCCCAGGAAAATCAAGTCCTGTGAGGGGATCAGGTGAGCTTTTCTACATTTAGCGTGAACCCCAAAAATGTGAGAGTGTTCGAGACTTGTAAATGAAGAAGTAGGACTTGGTGGTCTTGATGAAGGATGAGCAGGTCGTCCAAATATGGGTATATTTGTATACCCTGGGTCCTGCAATGAAGGGGGCTAGGCACTCTGTAAACACTCAGGGGGCAGTGGAGAGACCAAAATGCAATGCAAAGAATTGAAAATGACAGGAGCCTACTGAAAATCTGAGGAACTTCCTGTAATCTGGATGAATGGGGATGTGGAGGTAGGCTTCCTTGAGATCTAGTGCTACCATGAATACCTGGGAGGGGGTCAGAGGCAAGAGAAGTGGTAAGGTGATCATTTTGAAACTGGGAACATGGAGGAAGAGGTTTAGAAAGGATGGATCCAGGATAGGTCTCCAAGGACCCTCTTTCCTTGGTACTAGAAACATTCTGGAATAAAAACCTGAGTTTCTTTAAGGGATGGGCACTGGTTCTATGGTGCCTTGATTTAGAAGTTGATGAATGATGGGTGGGAACAGGTGGATTTGGTTTTTTGTTGGTTGGGCAATACCTTGGAAAGGTGGGAGCATCCAGCAGGTCATGTAATATCCTCCCTGGATGATGGAGAGGACCCATTGTTCTGTTATTCTCTGCCAGGAGGGAAGGGAGAGGGTGAGGTGAAGGGACAAGGGTGTTGCTGGATGCAGGGGTGGTGAGTCACAGTGGAGGAGGCCTGGATTGGTCAGGCTGGCTCCGAAAGGGTGTGGTGGAGGAGCTGGTGGGAAATCAGGGGGTAGAAGTCTTCCTTGGCTGTCTACACCCCTTTGATTGTGGCAATGAATGAAAAGATTGCCTTTTAACAAAGGAGGGCTTCTGAGGGTAATTCTTATGATATCTAGGAATAGGGGATACCAGAAGGTATTTGAGGTTCTGTAATTATTTACCCTTCTCTTGTAGGGATTTGAGAAGCTCAACAGAAGCTTGCCCGAAAAGTCCTTATTGTCTAAAGGTGCATCCAGTAGTTTAATTTGGACATCCATGGGGAGGGGCTGAAGCCTTACCCAGGAATAATGTCAAAGTACTGATCCAGAAGCTGCAGGTTTGGATGAAGCTTCCACAGCATCATAACTGCACTTAATAGAGTGCCTGATCACTTGGGATGCTGTGGAGAGAAGTGAATTTAATTGTGCTCTGATAGGAGAATCCCGAACCTCAGATAGAAGGGTAGAGGCTTTAGAAATGGTATCTAGAACATACCTTGCCATGTGTGTTTGGTAGTTCAAGGCCATAATGGCCAGAGTGGAGGAGGTATATACCTTCTTTCCTGTCCTGTCCATAAATTTACTGTCTTTATCAGTTGGGTAAAGAGCAGTAGAAGGTACTTGTCTAAATGTTTTATCTGCAGAAACAGCTATAACAGCTGGGTCTGCTGGAGGGTTCCTGAAAAGAAACTGTGCGTCTTGGGGGACCCTATAAAATCAATCAGGTCATTTAGCTGCTGGGGGTTGAGAGTCAGGAGACTGTGAAGCAGCTAGAAAGGCATATTGAAAAGTAGGCAATAAGGGAGGCACAGCTGAGGGAGATGTTTGCTCCATTTGCAAAAAGGTCAAAGTACATTTTCTTGGAGTCTGAAACCACAGTGGCCTGCCACTTAAAATGTTCCTTTATGAGGGAGATTGTATCCCCAAAGGTGAATTCTTCTGGGGATTCAGGAGAAATAGAGTCCTCCTCCTCTGGTGTAATGAATTCCTTGGGGGATTCAATTTGTGTTTCATAGGAGAAGGACTCCTCAGAAGAGGAGTAGTCTTCCTCAGACGCATGGAGGGGAGGTTGAGGCATGGGAGTATGGGGAAGTTGTTGTGTTTGTAAGGCCTGAAAGGCCTTAAACAGATTTTGAGAGAATGATTTCCAACCATGCATTGGTGGAGGCTCAGAGTGCTTGTTTTTTTGTTTCCTTTTCAAGGGAGTCATAGGGCCAGACAGATTAGAAGCAGATGTCGGCCTAGAATAAATTGGAGGAGCAGGGGCTTCCGAAAATGCAAGCCGTGGTTCCCCCCTGCCATCAAACTCTGACGGCTGAATTACCTCAGTGGACGTACCTTCAGTTTCCCCGCACTCTGGCTTCCGTTAAGGTTGCCGGGCCTGCTTTGGTAACCATTGTCTGAATGACTCTGGGTCTTCAATCGCCTCTAGAGCCTGCTCGAATGCTTGAGGCGCAGCCTGGAATTCTGGCCTAACTTTTTTCATCTTCTTCCTAGGCGGCTCGTTGGATGGGCCTACTCCTCCCTCCATGCCTAACACCAAGCACCAGAGTCTTTGGTTCTCTAGATATAGTTTCAAAGCCGCTAATCGGCTGTGGAGAGTCTTGAGGATGAACGACTTACAGATTGGACAGGATGTATGGTCGTGGGCCTCGCCTAGACAAAAAACACACTTATTGTGTGTGTCCTTGTGAGGAATCTGTCTCCCACAAGCACACTTCCCTTTCCTAGCTGACATGTAAGTCTAAACAGTAAGCAAATTAAGCAAGAAGAACCCACAGGGCACTTATCTGTAATGGTCAAAGGCAGTCATCTGGTCTTTAACGATCTGGAATTCGGTCGTCTGAATAAACGCGATGCAGAAGTGGAACTAGCAAACAGGCATCTGATGATCACTCCGGCAGAAAAATTCTGATGAGGGTACGTGCAGACGTCACTTTTATACCTAATGTTGGTTTATGGCCCTAGTAAAAGATCTCACACGTACCCTCCTGAAACAAAGACTTTGGTATACTGGCCAGATGGTGGTGTTGCAAGCAGCAACTCCCTACTGTTATGAATACTGCAACATGAGAATAGAAGGCCATCATCTGTTCCCACCTTGTGTGTTTTAAATGACATTTCTCTTCATACAGCCACAGTCGTGAGACACCTGGGTGCTTACATGGATACTTCTCTCTCATTTGATTATCATGTTTCCACCACAGTCAGGAAATCTTTCTATCTGACCCAGTTAATTTCCAAATGAATATCTTCAGATCATAAGAAGTCATCCTGCTACTGTCTTCTTCCCTTATCTGACCCATCACTGAATACAAAGTCCCCTTTCATATGTATAAATTAAAGCATGTTGCTCAGCTAGAAAGGCTTCAAACGTACCTTACTAGGAATATCAAAGACCTTAAATCATTCAGGTATCATGACAGACTGGCATAACTCCTCTCACAATACTCAGTCACTTACAGGCTGCTCTGTGGTGACCTGTGCCTTGCTTTTTGAGCCATGAAAGACCCAACCCTATTTGACCTTCTTCTTTGCAAAATCAGTGGCTCTACAAACACCCAAACTTGGGACGTAAATCTACACCAAGACATATACAAGACTCCCTGGAGAGACAAGTTTCTAAGTTAATGTACTTCCAACCCACAGAACAAGTTACCACTACAGGTCAAAGTACTACTTTGACTACCTTTAAGACCATTCTTGATAACTGGATACACAGAAATACATTTTCACCATGTTTGTCATGTACAGCCCTACTTGATTTGACAGGGCAGCACTATTAAAGGCTTGAAAAAGAAGGTGTGAACTTTCAAGTGTGTCTGCTTAAAGATGTATATGACTTAGTATCTTATGATCTTCATGATCGCTTGTCTAGTTTTGTTCCTATGTTCCCATGCTGGTTGTGAGTTCCAGACTAACCATCTTATGAGCCTCATGATTGCTTGCCTAGTTTTGTTCCTATGCTCCCATGCTGGTTGTGAGTTCCAGACTAACCATCTTATGATCCTCATGATCACTTGCCTAGGTTCCTATGTTTCCATGCTGGTTGTGAGCTCCAGAATAAACATCTTATGATCCTCATGATCGCTTGCCTAGTTTTATTCCTATGTTCCCATGCTGGTTGTGAGTTCCAGACTAAGCATCTTATGATCCTCATGATCACTTGCCTAGGTTCCTATGTTCCCATGCTGGTAGTGAGTTCCAGACTAACCATCTTATGATCCTCATGATCACTTGCCTAGGTTCCTATGTTCCCATGCTGGTAGTGAGTTCCAGACTAACCATCTTATGATCCTCATGATCACTTGCTTAGGTTCCTATGTTCCCATGCTGGTAGTGAGTTCCAGACTAACCATCTTATGATCCTCATGATCACTTGCCTAGTTTCCTATGTTCCCATGCTGGTAGTGAGTTCCAGACTAACCATCTTATGATCCTCATGATCACTTGCCTAGGTTCCTATGTTCCCATGCTGGTTTTGAGTTCCAGACTAAGCATCTTATGATCCTGATCACTTGCCTAGTTTTGTTCCTATTTTCCCATGCTGGTAGTGAGTTCCACTGTCCTAGAAAAGCTATGATAAAGTTGTTAGAAGAATGTGTGATATTTTGTAATTTCAAGGAACTGTTTGATAAAAATATGAGGTCTCAAGTAGGGATACAAATTGTAAACATCCATTAAATATTCATAAGGGAGTTAGCATAGAGCAGAAAATGAACCAGAGAAACAGTAGAAATAATAATTCAGTGCTACAGTAAATGCCACTCAGCTCTAACTAGCATATACTGATGACACATTCTGATTAGCATGTTGCTGGTAAACCAAACATGAACTAAAGGATGATCGGGAGATTACAGAAAATTAGCACAGCAGTGCCACAGAGGAAAAAAACAATAATATTGTAGCAACAGTCAGTTTGAAATTACTTAAGGGACAATATCTGTGTCTATAAAGAACACTTTTTTATGATTAGTGAAATCAGAGGTAATGGGGCCTCTACTGTCACAAACCGTTTTATTGTCAAAGATCACTAGTTTGCTTTACTCAGAATGCCAACATGCTGTTGCAAAGCCAAATATTAGTCTTGATAAACCAACAGCTGCACTGCCTGCAGGATTATGTAAAAACTGAGGAGACCTCAGCAAGCTAGACCAGTAAGTCAGAGGCATAGTTTTACCATAGAGGTTTGGAGACTATGATGAAAAGAGAGGCTCTTGGATAAACAACCATGCTAATGTCAACTATTTAATAAGCAAATATCACCATACAACTGAACGGGTTCCTATCAGCATCTCAACGTTGACAATATCGAATGCAATATTGTCGACGCGAGAATGTCGAAAGTGCAGAACATCGAACAGGTAAACGGAAATTTCCGTAAAGGGAGATTTCCATTTACTACAATGTAGTGTGGTCTCGGAGTTGGTATATTTAAGTAGTGGGGGGTGAGGGGCACAGTCCCCCTACCTACACCCTTTAGTTTTTTTTTTTGTTTTTTTTATATCGGCATTTGAAAATTTAATAGTTCGATCATTTCAGTTTGATATTTTGTGATTCGAACTATTAAATTTTCGAAATGCTGATATAGACCCAACTGAACAACTTCCTTAACATCCATGACCCAAATAGCAGTCATTAAAAAACCCTTGTTAAAAACCAAAACATCAAATCATAATCACCATTTTCTACAGCCACTGTCTGTTCAAAAGCAGACCAGAAACCAGGGGTAGCAGAAGAATCAGGATACTTATAAAACAAAACCTCAAGGCCTCCTTCCAAACCCAGAACACATCAAACCACAAATCATAAAGCTGCACATTAAGAAGCATAACATGTTAGCCTTGCCTTATGCATACTCCTCCCACAAATGTCACCAGTTTCAGACTCATACTTAATAAAATCTTTCACTCATCATTAATCAAAACAAAATGGTCACCTTTGATGACTTAAACCTCATTGAGCCTGCCAACTCTGAAGCAATGGGCAACCTCAATGAATTTGACCTTTCTCAATTAATTAAACAGGCCACCAGACCCAAATTTACATCAAGAAAGCTCTTCTTTCTAGAGCTTCTCAATGAACATTTCAGAAAACACTGACTTATTTTAGTGATCATTTATTTCATTTAATAACTATATATAACAAGGTCTCTCCTAAACTTACCATTTGCCTCAAATCCCCCAAGAACACTGCTAATGTAAAATATGAATGATCACAAAATAAAAATCTTTATTCTAAAATACACAGACCCAAAAAGCCTTGTAACCTCCTTAACAGTCACTATCGCCAACCTGTAGGACAAATATTTCTTCACAGTAACCCATCCATGTACATATACATGTAGGAATGATTCAAAAATGAGCCTTATTCATACTGAGAGATTAAGCTAGACTGAAATGCAAAACCTGTGCATCCCCTGAGACCAGGGACAAATGTGTATCCCTCAGAAACATGGCCAGACATTCAGCAGAAGACAAAACTAACAATCTGCACCATTCAAAATGCTCTGATAAATAGACAAAAAAGCTGAACTCTCACTAATGGCCTTACAGGTTGGACTTTATGTAATACACATCTGCATAAAGACTCCATTCCCATCTTCTCTGGAAATCCTACAACATCAGACTTCCTTAATGAATTGTCTACCCTATCTTCCCTTCCAAAACAGCAAACAGATACCATAAACTCCCATTTCAACCCAAACAAACTGAGAAATACATTAAATAAATACCTACAAATGCCAAAAGAGGTACAGATGGGCTTGTGTCTTGGTTTATTGTACTACTCAAAGATCATATATATATATCCCACCTTTCACCAATAAAAAGCTATTGTTTCACCTATAACACAATGCCAACAACCTACTGCTAACAATAGGTGCATATTCATCTTCCTGGACTATATTACAATGCAGAACTTTGTTTAATTGGAAGTCATATTGACTTTTCAGGGACATTGTGACTTTTCCTCACTGTAGTGTGATCTCAGAGATGGTATATATAATTTTCAAGGGATGTGGGGGGTGCAGCCTCAAATCAGGGGGGTGCAGGGGGGCTTGCCCATGCAAATATTTAAAAAAAAGGTAGATTTTTGTGTTGACTTGGAGCAGCTGGTGTTTCATTGTTCTGAATTTTGACAATGTAAAGGTTCAACATTGTGCAATTTTGCTCTTCTCATCTCGTTCTTTTGATTTTCGGTAATGTGAAAATTCGACAGAGTGAAGTAGACCCAAACATATATATATATGCATGGAGAGAAAGAGAGAGAGAGATCCATACATATTATGCAGGAAAGATCTTCAGATTCTTAAATGTTTAATAATGTTATGTTCTCTCCACTAGTAAGAAACAGAGATAAGCATTGCCAATTACCCTTTCCAAAACAAAGCCTGAGAACAAGGCTGACATATAAGTGGTTGCCAAGCAATGTTCATAGGTTCATAGGTGTGCACTAGGCTAACAACCTCTAGGGCCCTTAACAGCCTAGCCGTGCAACCCAAAAGTGTCCCACAAAATTGATTTACATTTGATTTATATGGGGTGATTTACTGGCAGCCTCTGCCCATCAGAGACACAGGAGTCATACCAGGGATGAATTTCTGATTACCCATCCATTGCTCCAAGTTGTACTTAAATAGGTACATCACATCTGAGCTGTTTTCTTGAAAATGTGAAAACAGTTAATCAAAACAGGGCCCAGGGATGCCCTGTCTACCATGCAAAGATCACCTCTCAGAAGTCTGTATGATACCCAGTAAAGAAACAGGGCTTTGTGTTTACTCCCTATATTCTTTTTGTAAGGAACCTTTGGGGAAGTTCCACCTACAATTTCCATAGGGAAATGAGCTAGTCTTAAAATAGCCCACAAGGGCATATAGCCTAGAACTTATCTATGAACCTATACTGAATTTTGTCAAACACAAAGATCACCTCTCAGAAATCTGTTTGTATGTATTAGATCTTCCTGAAGGGTATTCTCATCTTAAGGGGATTCAGTGACTGTTCCCAGTTTGCAATCATTTGTGAATTTGGTTAGCCAGAGGCATTTGACATTGGCTTTGACATCCAAGAAGTAGATGTCAAAGAGAAGTGGGCCTAGCATGCCACTAATGACCTGCCTCTTTGTGGAGGTGACCTCACCTATTCTAGCTTTCTGCATCCCATCAGTGAGCCAGCTAGCTACTCAGTGCATTATAAAGGGGGGTTATACGTAGTTCTTTAAGTTTGTTGACAATGCCCAAGTGGGGTATCGTATCAAATGCCTTAGCCAGATTCGGACAGGTAGCATGCACAGTTTTCCCCTCATCCATTGCCTTAGTGACCTTTTCAAAGAAGTCCACCAGATTCAGTAATCATTACATTCTCTTGACAAAGCCAAACTGGTATGGGTACAGTGTCTGGTGGTCTCCCATGTCCTTGTTGATAATTTCCATGATAAATTTTTCATACCTTTACAAATTAGACTTTTCAGACTAATGGGACTGTAGTTTACAGGATCTGTTGAAGGTCTTCCTTTTTGAAGGGGGATGACTATTGCAGTCCTCCATTCACGCAGCACAAAGCCTGTTTTAAGATTATAATTAAATAATGAATCCAGCCATTGGGGATGCACAAGCCAGTGCATTTCTTCGTGCCGGTCCCAAGCCCGGATAAATGGGGAGGACTGCGTCAGGAAGGGCATCCGGCATAAAACATCTGCCAAATGAGATATGCGGAAACCAATACAGATTTACATACTGGATCGGTCAAGGCCTGGGTTAACAACGACCACCACCAGTACTGTTAGCCGACAGGGTGCTGGCAGAAATTGGGCTACTGTTGCCAGAAGGAGGAGAATGAGAAGAAGAGGGGAAAGGTATGCCCGAAGGCAGGAAGAGAGGAGAAAGGTTAGGAGTGTGGTAGTGAGGGTAGGAACTTTGGCAGCATGACTGGTATAGGGAGAGATCTAGCTGATATGATGGACAGAAGGAAGGCTGATGAGGAGAAATGAGGTAGGGGTTATCCTAAATGAACGGTATACCAAGAGTGTTTTGGAGGTGAAAAGAGTGTCGGATAGAATGATGTTTATGAAGCTGGAAATTGATGGTGTAATGATGAATGTTGTTAGTGCATAGGCTCCATAAGTTGGGTGTGTGACGGATGAGAAAGAAAAATTTTGGAGTGAGTTGGATGAAGTGGCAATGACTGTACCCAAGGGTGAGAGATTGGTGATCAGAGCAGATTTCAATGGGCATGTTGGTGAAGGGAACAGAGGGGATGAGGAAGTGATGGGTAGGTATGGTGTTAAGGAAAGGAATGCAGAAGGTCAGATGGTAGTGGATTTTGCAAAAAGGATGGACATGGCTGTGGTGAATATGTATTTTAGCAAGAGGGAGGAGGCATAGGGTGACATACAAGAGTGGAGGGAGATGCACACAGGTGTATTATATCCTATACAGGAGGGCCAGTTTGAAGGAGATTGGAGACTGTAAAGTGGTGACAGGGGAAAGTGTAGTTAGGCAGCATAGAATGTTGGTCTGCAGAATGATATTGGTGATCAAGAAGAGGAGGAGGAGTGTGAGGGCAGCACCAAGGATCAAATGGTGGAAATTGAAAAAGGCTGATTGTGAGGTGGAGTTCAGGGAAGAGTTAAGAGAGGCACTGGGTGGTAGTGACGTGTTACCGAATAGCTGGGTAACTACAGCAGAGTTAGCAAGGGAGACTGCTAGAAAGGTGCTTGGTGTGACATCTGGACAGAGGAAGGAGGACAAGGAGACCTGGTGGTGGAATGAGGAAGTACAAGAGAGTGTACGGAGAAAGAGGTTGGCGAAGAACTGGGATTGTCAGAGAGATGAAGAAAGTAGGCAGGAGTATAAGGAGATGAGGTACATGGTAAAGAGAGAGGTGGCAAAGGCTAAGGATAAGGCATATAGAGAGTTGTATGAAAGGTTGGACACTAAGGAGGGAGAAAAGGACCTGTACCAACTGCCTACACAAAGGGACCGATCAAGGAAAGATGTGCAGCAGGTAAGGGTGATAAAGGATAATGAGGGAAATGTACTCATTAGCGAGGAGAATGTGATGAACAGATGGAAGGAGTACTTTGAGGGACTGATGAATGAAGAGAATGAGAGGGAGAGAAGGCTGGATGATGTGGGGATAGTGAATCAGGAAGTGCAATGGATTAGCAAGGTGGAAGTAAGGATAGCTATGAAGAGGATGAAGAATGGAAAGGCTGTTGGCCCAGATGACATACTTGTAGAAGCTTGGAAGTATTTAGGAGAAATGGCAGTGGAATTTTTAACCAGATTGTTTAATGAAATCTTGGAAAGTGAGAGGATGCCTGATGAGTGGAGAAAATTTGTTTTGATTCCGAGTTTTAAGAATAAGGGTGATGTGCAGAGCTTTAGTAACTACAGAGGGATAAAACTGATCAGTCACAGCATGAAATTATGGGGAAGAGTAGTGGAAGCTAGGATAAGAAGGGAGGTGATGATTAGTGATCACCAGTATGGTTTCATGCCAGGAAAGAGCACTTCAGATGCTATGTTTGCTCTGAGAGTGTTGATGGAGAAGTACAGAGAAGGTCAGAAGGAGTTGCATTACGTCTTTGTGGACTTAGAGAAAGCATATGACAGGGTGCCTAGAGAGGAGTTGTGGTATTGTATGAGGAAGTTGGGAGTGGCAGAGAAGTATGTAAGAGTGGTAGAGGATATGTACAGTGGTGAGATCTACAGTGGGAGTGACAGATGCGTTTAAGGTGGAGGTGAGATTACATCAAGGATCAGCTCTGAGCCCTTTTTTATTTGCACTGGTGATGGACAGGTTGACAGATGAGATCAGACAGGAGTCCCCGTGGACTATGATGTTTGCAGATGACAATGTGATATGTAATGAGAGTATGGAACAGGTTGAGGAGACCCTGGAGAGGTGGAGATATGCTCTAGAGAGGAGAGGAATGAAGGCCAGCCGGACTAAGATGGAATATATGTGTGTGAATGAAAGAGAGGATAGAGGAATGGTGAGGATGCAGGGAGTAGAGTTGGCGAAGGTGGATGAGTTTAAATACTTGGGATCAACAGTTCAGAGTAATGGTGAGTGTGGAAGAGAGTTGAAGAAGAGAGTACAGGCAGGGTGGAGAAGAGTGTCAGGAGCGATTTGTGACAAACGAGTACCAGTAAGAGTGAAAGGGAAGGTCTACAAAAGGGTAGTGAGACTAGCTATGTTACATGGGTTGGAGACAGTGGCATTGACAAAAAGGCAGGAGTCAGAGCTGGATGTGGCAGAGTTAAAGATGTTAAGATTTGCACTGGGTGTGATGAGGGTAGACAGGATTAGGGATAAGTATATTAGAGGGTCAGCCCAGGTTGGACAGTTTGGAGGCAAAGCCAGAGAGGCGAGATTGTATTGGTTTGGACATGTGCTGAGGAGGGATGCTGGGTATACTGGGAAAAGGATGCTAAGGATGAAGCTGCCAGGTAAGAGGAAAAGAGGAAGGCCTGAGATAAGGTTTATGGATGTGGTGAGAGAGGACATGCAGGTGGTTGGTGTGACAGAGCAAGATACAGAGGACAGGAAGAAATGGAAACAGGTGATCCACTGTGGCGACCCCTAACCATGAAAAGCCGAAAGAAGAAGAATTAAATAATGAATCCAGAGTTTCTGATAAGCCATATTTTAGAATATTCAGGAGGTATCCTTGGATGTTATTGAGGTCCACTGAGGCAGTGTTCCTGGCTTTAGTGAGTACAGTCAGTACATGCTCCATAGTTATAGCTGGAGAGGTTATGTTTGAGGTTATTATTGGAGGAATGGTTGGGGGTGAGAGGGGGTCAAAGTTGGAACTAAATTTGTCTGCTGATAGGTTTGCTATATAGGTAGGCTCAGTAAATGTGGCACCATTAACCAACAGTTCAGCACATTGCTGTGTGCTGCCCTTTAGGTTTCTGACATAGCTGTAGAAGGTCTTATGGCTACCTTTACCTGGAAGGATATCTTAACCTCAAAGTCGGCTTTGTTTGACCTAATTTGCCCTCTTAGTTGACTATTTACTTTGATGAGAGGGTTTCTATCTTTATGGGAATACCCGTTTTGATTTTTACCATAATTTTTTCCTTTTGTTGTATATCCTGTTTAATTTAGGATGCCACCAGGGCGTTTTGTTTCTGTGGCTAGTTCTATGCTTACTTTGGTAGGTACAGCAGCCTTTACGCAGCCCTTGACATGGTTGTACAGAGCTTCTGAGAGCAGTTCAGCATAGGCCGGTGTGCTCTCGGGGTTTTGAGGGCAACTTAATGTTGACAAACCATCACTTAACAGATAATTTACCTTGAAAGAGTTCCTAACTGTTACTGGTTTTAATTTATTTACTTATTTTATTTATTTTACATTTGTTTACCGAGATACTCCAACTGGATACATGTCCATTTTCAGCGGAGGCCCGGGGTGAAAAGCTTGGGTCTATATTAGAACACCGAATTTTCAAAATTTCGAGTGTTCTAATATCAAACCCTATGAATCGAAAATTTAAAACATCAAACATACAGAACAGTGAATTTTTTCCTAGGGAAAAAATTTGCCGTTCCAAAACACATACACACAACACAAGCACACCAAACAAACAGCAATCCACACACATACACCTAAAGTCTTACACCTAACCCTACACTAAACTATACGTACACCACTAACTATCCACTTACCTTAACCCAAACTCTAACCCTAAGGTCCGTCAATATCACACAGTCACCTCACCTGCACCTTAACCCCTAACTCACCTAACCCACCCTAACCCTCACATCCACACAATCGCACACTTACCTGACCCGTGCCCTAACCCTAAATCACCTAACCCGCCATAACCCTCACGTCCACACAATCGCACACTTACCTGAACCCAACCCGTAACTTTCCACCAGAGCACTGAAAATACAAAAGCAACAGAAATGGACAACCAAATTCTTTCCCTTGGAAAAAATTTGGTTTTCTGTTTCTTCGATATTCTGAAAACGGGTCGATATTAGAGCACTCGAAATTTTGAACGTTCGGTGTTCTAATATAGACCCGAAAAGCTCCACATAGTCAAACATACAAAAGGTTACAAAAGAAGTTAGAAAACAATTAGAATATATATAAAAAAAGTGGTAATATACCTTATGTACATTGGTTTAGAAGTGTTCCCTAGTAGAGACTCATAGTTCTCATGGACAGACATACAAAGGTTACACGAGAAATAAAATAAATTAGAACATATAAAAACAAAGTGGTAATATATCTTATGTACATTGGTTTAGTAATGTTTCCTAATAGGGACTGACAGTTCTCATGGACAAGACACAATTACAAGTAAGATTGTAACTCACAGTTAGTCCCTAGTAGGGACTCACAGTTCTCA
Source organism: Protopterus annectens (assembly GCF_019279795.1). Classification (NCBI taxonomy): domain Eukaryota; kingdom Metazoa; phylum Chordata; order Ceratodontiformes; family Protopteridae; genus Protopterus; species Protopterus annectens. The sequence goes on along the minus strand of NC_056729.1, from coordinate 1,350,826,345 downwards.
TGGACAGACGCAATTACAAGTAAGATTGGATACATAACATGGTGATGTAGTTAGATGTTATGATTATTATTGATTATGCTATGATAATTACTGATCATGCTATTGTTTTACAACTTAATCTGGGTTGGTACATGGGCATAGCCAGTTCAATTTGAGATACTGTTTGAGGTTTGTTTTTTTAAGAGACTTTTGGAAGATTGCAGGGTTATATAGTTGGCAAGGCATCCTTAATGGGATTATGGACTTGATTTATGATTTTGAAGGAGACAGCTTTATGGTTGGACCTTATGAGGAAGAATGAGACATTGCAGGGTGCAGCATTCCCCCATATTTGTGAGCATGAGGTCCAGTATGTTGGAGCTTCTAGTGGGTGTATTCACTATTTGTTCAAGGATGTTTGCATTTACAAAGTTCAGGAATCTCTGTGCCAGCAAATTTGAAGGCATGTAGGATTCCCAAACTATAGACAAGTAATAAAAGTGTCCCATAAGTAGGATATTAACTTGGACGGTAAGTGTCTCCAGTAGGTCCAAGTATGTATTGTGAACTTCTTGGGATGACCTATAGCTGACTAGGATATGGTACAGGATTGTGCCTGTGGTGATCTGCACGTCGAGGAAATCCAGTACATCATTGTTCAACCACCATAAAGGTATGCTTGTTATTGATGTATACTGTGACATCTCCATCTCTTGTCTGTGCAGCAACTGGTTTAAAGGTGTGGAACACTGAAATCTTGCACTGCCAGGTTAATCCCTGCCACTTTAAACCATGTCTAGGTAACTGCACAGATCTCTATATTCTTGAGTGCGAGGAGGGCTTAGTTTTTTTATTTAGGCTCCTGGCATTCAGAAGTAACACCTTGAGTTGATTTTGCTATGTTGGTAGATTTCACAATTTGGTATAGCATAAAAAAGGCACTACGAGTGGTACACAAAGTCGTAACAGTATTCAAAAGCCTAGAGGGGAAAGGTGCAGACCAGCCTTGACAAAGCAATGTGGTCTGTTGACCATGTCTACCCAGGCTGACAAATATTGGCTCCCCTTAGAATGATACCAGAAACTCAGCCAGTTGTTGAAATCAATATTTTTTTGCTCATATATTGTGGCATCATCACTGGTGATGGTAATATGCTACTCAGTGCCAGGTTCATACCAGACCTGGTCACATAATCTGAAACCTTCATAATATCTCTCTTCATATAGTCCAGGGAGGTACATCTCAGGTCATTTACACCTACATGGACTATGATGGAATCATACTGGTACCTGTGGAATAATGACTTAAGTGCATGCATGATATGGTGGATCCTGGCTACAGACAAGCAACTAACAGCTATCTTCTACTTATTCATCCTGGTTAGAGGGACATCAGTATATCTTGCAATGCAATTTCCTATGATGAGATTCCTGCGAAGTGTGTTTACTTGCTTTATGGGCTTAGTGTTTGGGGGTCCACTAAAACTGACAACATGTGTGGTGTTACGTATGTTTTTTTAGAGTTCTTTTGCACTTTCTGAGGCATAGCTTTGACAGCAAGTGATTTTTGTTGTTTAGAAAGATTGCTTTTAAGTGCCTCAGTATATGTTAGTCTATGTGTGTGTTGTGTGCTATGTTAGGTGGTTGTTGTGTCTATAGTACAGACAACCTGATGTGGACTTATATGGGAGAATTTAGTCTCCTGTCTCACCTTGTAATTACACCTCTTGTATATGTGTCTGATTTTTTTTTAAAGATTAAGTGGTTTTGGTAAATATGAGACAAGTGCTACATTGTCTCAAGATGCCCATATCCATCAAGCTGGCTACAGAGAAGCTAGGAAATTGAACTCCATAGTTTGCTAAGCAAGGCATAGATGTTAGCTGGGAAGGTATGCATTTTGATACAAAACTGTAGAGTTCTAGCACTTTTCAGAAGCTGGTGTAGCTGTACAAGAGATGGGATTTAAATCAGGTCTTCAGTCATAACAAAGTTGTTAGCTGTTTGAGAAAGAGATCTCAAGAAATTAACCTCAACAGCAGAATGAAATGAAGTGTGGCTCTGCAGTGCAGACCTTTTGACCTTGACTATCACCCCCATCCCATAACTTGAGCTTGATTAGTGACTCGAATATTGGAGGAACTGACCTAGATGGATGGGGCTGAGTGGCCAGTATTGGCCCACCCATCGCAGAAGGAGGCTCTTGGCAGAGATTCACCAGACATACAACACCCACAGGAATGCCCAGGATTGCAGCGCTTTGAATTAAGAACTCTGAGGAGCACAAACCCCTTTGAAGTGCACATGCACTCTAGCTGGAATTACAGGTGTGCAGAACCAGAAATTCACATAGTAGCAAGTAGAATAGGCAATGTACAGTGCTTTCTGTCCAAACTTGTGGTGTGGTTAGCAGCAGAGAAAAAATTCCTAATCCTTGTTGAATGAGAGTCGTGATCCCCAGATATCACTTCCTTCTTCCATTGCTTAGGGTGCCATAATCAGGAGGATTCAATAGGCTAGTAAGGAACAGAGGTTTTTTTCATAGTTGTGGGAGAGGAAGGATGGTGAAGGCAAAACAAAAACAAAAAGGGTAGCACTTTCAGGGGACAGTGTTTAAGATATTAGCAGAGAATCGTTTGGTATTAGAGGACAGTTCACTGACAGTTGTTTTTTTTTCCAAATCTAGGCGGTCTCCTTCTACAATGTAATCTACAAGGGACACAGTTCAACTTTATAAGCCATGATACAACAACAAATATTGTAGACACTTAAATAAACCATTCATAAATAAACTGAGAGGCTTCTTTGGTAGGGATCTACTTAAGGAGGGTTGTATTAATAGTTCAATAGTTAGCTCTTAAAGATATGTAAATTATTTGGTGGAGAAGATCAACTGTATGATGATAGTAGGTACTGCCAGCCATGCCAGGAGAAATAGGGCTGTGGATTTGTAATATTTGCCAGCACAGCTAGCTGGAAAATTTTAAAACAATATATGTCCTTTATATATCAAACTGATTTGTACAGATGCTTGCACCAAAAATGTATTTGTGAGGTCTGCTTGTGTTAAAATGTATCAACAGTGTGCTGTGCTGAAAGGAAAAGAAATGTACCTGCATTATAGTAACTGTTTAAATGTATACATTGTAACAGCATATACTGGAAGTGAACTGGTTAATTTTAATCCACCTGACTTTGCAAAATACTCTTGAAATTAAATTACTTTATGTCTTAAGCCATAAAGATGTTATCTTGCAGTTTTGAATGGAGCCAGAAATGCTCCTGTAAGAAGAACAGAAGTGTTTTATGGTTTTATGACTTCCAGGAGATCTGAGCAAAGCTCTCTCGGTGTATATGGTAACACATGGTTCCAAAAACCCTAGTAGCTTTTAGTATTGGTGAGTGTGGGAAACAGAGTCAGATGGCCAGATGTGATGTCACTGTATAATCAACTCAGAAATAAAATTTAAATATTACTAGGAGTTTGCTCTCAGCATTCTGTCTTTGATCTAACAACAAGGCCCACTCACTCACTTCATCTTGCCTTGCAGTAGTAAGTAACTTAACTAGGGAACAGTAATTCACTTAGATTAGTCAGGAAAATATAGTGAGATTAGAAGTACTATTTTTCTATAACTGTGTAAAACTTTCCATCTGTGTTATTTTTAATATTCCCTGTGACTCAAACTCAGGTGTTTACTATAAATATTTAATATATTCTTGTTCTTTAATTATTTATTATTACATATATTTAAACTTTTCATTGTGGCTGGTCCTTTTACAGAATATTTAAGCTTTGAGAGTATTTGCATATATTTATTTGATGATAACTCTGGCCACTCCTGAAAATGTTGCTGTTTGGTCAACATTATCATTTGTATTAATATTAATTTCACTCAGCATAATTGGGTACCCTTGCAAGAGCCTTCAGTAGCTGGCTTTGTAGTGCCTGGTGGCAGTGATAAGTATCTTCTAGTCTGGGCAAAAGGGTAGGCATAGCTAGTAAACCTGTGCCAGCCTTTCCCAGGTGTGTGTGTGTGTGTGTGTGTGTGTGTGTGTGTGTGTGTGTGTGTGTGTGTGTGTGTGTGTGTGTGCAAATCAAATCTCAAAGTGTGTGTGTATGTCAGCTACTTGGAGCAGGGACATGAACACTGGTTTCACAGAGAGGGTGCTGGAGGACTTGGTTTGGGCACATGGCTGGGGACCTAACCCTACAGATGTACTAGTGGGAAGTCTTACTGGGAACCTGGAAGGAGACAAATAGAGAGATCCAGACCCTGGACTGAGTGTGTTCCCCGTGTGCTCTTAAGGGAAATTCTGTTTGATGCAGAGAGGTCTGCATTTGGAAATACTGAGTGTATCCATTTGTATTCCAAGTGAATGTTCCATTCCAGTGTCATTGTTGAGGATTCAGGCTCCTTGATTACTGGCCCAAAATGGGGACATCACATATTTGTAGCAGTCATGGGAATCACAAACAGATTTAGAATTAGTAGCATCCTCCTTGGCCGATCAAGTCAACTCATACTAAAATTCCCACAATAATGCAATATTTGTTGATGACATCTTAAAGTTAGTAAGTCAGTTAACAGTGAAATAAAGGGAACATAAAAGATAAATTTTAGACATCAACCTGATCATACAGAAAGACACAAAGTCATAAATATTAGGATTTGCAGGCAGAAATGAGAGCAATATGGAAGAAAAATACCTAGACAGTTCCAACAGTAGTAGGAGCAACTGGTCTCATTAAAAATAATCTACAGAGATATTTACATGTTACCAATACATGTAACTCCATACAAATTGAATAAGGAGTCATTACTGGGCACATTGCGGGTGCTGCAAAGAGCACTTCTGGCTGACATCAAAGATTGAAGCAATACTAATTTCATGGACTTTTATCATACTTTGACTTAGGAATGGGGTCCATTCCCGTCATGGTATTAGAAACCCAAAAGATTTGGAGAAATTAAAAAAAAAGGAGAGTTCTGATATTAGTGAGCAAGGCAAGATTACAGATTTAGTTGTCACACGGCTAATGGAGGGAAAACAGGAGCAAGAAACAGGAGAAACCAGTCAAGAGCTCTCTGTAAATGTATGCATTTTTATACTAATGAGATACCATTCTCCATATAGTGAGTGAAACAGTGCATCTGGCTTTTAGGAGAAATCAGAAATAGTGGTGTACAGCAGGGCACGCATTTACAATAATAATGGGATTACTTGTTTTTTATGGGAAAAGAGTGAAGCACAAAACATTGCCACACAAATCGACAGCTTGTGAGGAATGTCACCCAATTTTTCTCCAGAAGGGAACAAATAAGGTGATGTGCAAGAGATATACTCCTAGAGCTTGAAAGGGGAAAAGACCAAACCAAAGGATATTAAAAAAATAATAATAAAAAACAGGGAGTAAAGCAAATACATATTTTCTAAGTACTGTACTCAAGATACTGGGATGTCTGCTAAGGCCATCTCTGAACATGAAGAAGTATGGACTAATGCATTACAAGCTGAAACAGTTGAAGAACAAAGTAGGAAGCACCATCACCTGCTCTACTGTGTGTATTTTCATACATCAGTCAATGAACTTTATTTACAACAAGCATCAACATTCACTTAAAACTACATTACATGTGGTTTTTTAGGGGCCTAGACACCATGTACCTCCAACCCCCCTTACTTCTAGTAAATTGATACACAGGGAAAGTTCTGTCGGTCTGTGATAACAGTGACCAAGATAGGATTGCAGAACTAGGTGCCAGAGGGCTAATTTAGGGAAACAGAACCAGCAGTAAACTGTAACACAGCTGTGACTTAACCCCTTTCCAATCCATAGACAGCTACACCACAGTGATTGTAGTCCATCTGCAGAATCATTACTGTGGGCTGTCCCCAGGCCTTTATGCAACGCTAAAGAGTCATGTGCTGTCTCACAGAAATGGCTGTAGTAAGTGATTTATGCAGCCAAGCAATTCAAAGAACTGCCTTACTGTGAAAATTAATATAGCCAGCCTTGTTAATTAACACATTAAAAGTTCACATTGACCTATTTTGTTCAGTGAAAAGAGATGATGTTAGACATAAGCATTAAGGAGATCATCAGAGAGGTAATGATGGTGATGGTGGTTTTGTGTGTGTGTGTGTGTGTGTGTGTGTGTGTGTGTGTGTGTGTGTGTGTGTGTGTGTGTGTGTGTGTATAAATGTCTAAATATGTATGTGTTGGGGGAGTGGTTGTCAGACATCTAAACTTACCTAGACTAATGAGTAAAGCTTTTAATAGTTTGGGGGGGGTCACCAGACACAAGGGACTTAACTCTAAGACACTTAAGTAGTAAATAGAACAACAAAATGCACAGTATGAAGCATATTCTGTTCGGTAAGAAGGCTGAAACTCATGGCTTGCATTACTGATTGACTGTTATGGTCCTTGAGGTGGAACAGGGCAGTTACAACACACTAAATCATGGATGTTCTTTAACTTCAGCGGCAGCTGAGAGGTAACGGATATGTCCTTGTGTGTACATGTGTTAGTGTGTGTGTGTGTGTGTGTGTGTGTGTGTGTGTGTGTGTGTGTGTGTGTGTGTTCGTATGTTTATGCCTTTGTGTGTGTGTGTGTGTGTGTGCTCGCATGTATGTGCCTTAGTGTGTGTGTGTTTGTGTGTGTGTGTGCATGTATATGTGTGTGTGTTTGTGTGCTCGCATATATGTGCCTGTGTGTGCGTAGACATATGTGTGTTGGGGTAAGTGAATGAGGGTGGTGTCTGCATGGGTTACCAGTGGTGACTACCACAGCAAAGTGCTTACTGGCACTTAAAGTAATCAAAGAGTGATTAAGAGATATGCAAATTACCCAAAAATTACATGTTTTCCTCATTGCAACTCATGTATCTCTGAATTGCTGTTTTTCTTGATCAAGTTAAATGACCCTTTTTGCTGCAGCACTTAATGCTCGGGCTGGTTTCTTTCCGAATCCAGCCTCATGAAAATGGGGGGTAAAGCTTCAAGTGAGAAGATGCAGGCAGCATATATTCAGTGTGGCCCTGTTTCTGGATGAGACAGTGATGGAGAAAGAGGAATGCCTGGCTGTTTCTTTCAAAGAGAGGGAATGGGGATGTTTTGGGAGGGAATGTATCGGGCATACTCTGCAATGTTGACACACAAGTTGTATTTAGAGGGGAATGTCAGTTTTGTCACATTTGTGGGTAACACACAGATATGACAAGATAGAGGTGGCTCCTTTGCAGCATTACTGCACACCCACTAACATCAGATTCCACAGCAAATCTGTGATTTGTAGGAAATTTAGTAAGAATCCTATGGCGGCACAAGTGGCGCTACAGTGCAGACATAAGGCTCATCTTCTCTATTCTTCATTCATGCCAATAAACTTCTCTTACTACACCAGTACAGAGGACCTCCAGTCCAAAGTACTGGAGGTAGGAAAACAGATCAGTGAGGTGCTCTCTATGGCAAGCAACAGATGGTCCTACAGACAGATGGACCACAAAATGGTTTTCACATCTCTAGGTAATAGCAGACACACCTATAATAGCCTAAGCCAGGTTTCAGTGATCCTTAGGACATGAGGCTTACAAAGATCTAAACAAGCATTAAATTCAAGAATCTTAAGACATGCATGCAATAATGCACGATAATAAGGCCAAGTTTATGTAATACAATGAATGACTAGAGACACGAAACGAGAAAGAGAATAATTCCTTTTGTGCCATCTAACAATACAAGACTTGATTTGCTGTGTTTGGGTCTCTCATTGCTAATTTGTCACACTCAAGATGTCCATGAAGCAAGGTTTATGGTTGTGTGTGTTCTGATGTTCACCTGTTCTCTACCCCACTTGAACATCATCTGCATCTGAAAGAAAATGTGTGGTCAGTTCAGAAAGCATAAATCTTAAGTTTACCTGGAAGAGGTCCTGATGCCATGACATTGATGTGGAACGGGTAATAAAACAATCTGTAGCAAAGACCAGATGATATGGAGAGTACATGCTTATACATTAAACCTTATTCCTAGGTGCCATCTGCACTGAGTGTAATGTTGGGGTACGTTCACAACCATTGCCTCAATATAATTCAAAGGAGATAAATACATCCTAAAACAAAGAACGCTACCTCAATGAAGAATGGAAAGAAGAACAACACCACCTCCAAATGGGTGACTAGTGTATTTTGTTTTTGTTTATTTCTTTGTTTTTTCAGATCAGATATATTGCACCCATGGATATTTGAATCAGTTTTGAGAGCTGGTTTCTCAAACTGGTTAGACTTGCCTTTGTTTCAACTGCAACCTCACTGTTTTTGTTTCTTTGGACAACTAGTGGATATTCTTTCTTGGGGATATTAAATTCAATTTGTTTTCCCATTGTCCACTGGTGTGTGTTTTTTTTTTTTTAAATTTTATTTATTTATTTTGAACTGCAGCTGTAATTTCCCATATTTTTCACTACTGGTAGACTTGGTGTGGCAACACATTACCCAATTAAGGATGCGGCCCCTTTTGGAATGTACCTCACAAGACATCTACAGCAGCTGGAAAGGCCACAGAAGTACCTCACAAAGAAGATTACTGGACTCAAACAAATGCCCTACACTGACCGCATCAAAAAACTCCAGCTTTACTGCATAGCATATCGCCTACTCAGAGGTGATCTCTGCCTAACATATAAAGCTATGTCAAACCCAGAGCTGTTGGACATGCTGCACCTAAAGAAATCCCAATCCCTCCGAGCTACATGCTCTAGGGACCTAAACCTTGTCACCACAATAAACAGGACATGCTGGAGGGATAGATTCCTATCCCAGAGACTTCCCATACTCTGGAACAGGCTACCCATCTATGTCAAGCAAAGTTCTTCATTAGCACTCTTCAAGAAAAATCTTGATGAGTGGATGGGAAATTGGAAATACACCCCAGGGATTCCGTGTCTCTGCTCGACAGTTGCACAGGAAAATAACTTTCTTGGGTGGCATAAGCCAGGGAACTTTGTTGGCTAGGCTTACGTAGGCCCTTGGGCCGATAGCCTAGTACCTCCCTATGAACCTATATGGAGACTTGATGCCCCGCAAAAACACATGTAATTCATTTTTAGTGAATATAGATACTTGAGCACACTGATGTTCATTTACTGATGTTGTGTGATTGGGATCTGATGTTTGAGCTTGTGATGTTTGGTCTTAGATCCTCCAAGGGTCTTTTGCTCATGAAGTGGGTATTCATATGGCATGCATCAACAACTAGTTGACTGCAATACAGATGCCTAACATGCACACATTCTTGAAACACATGTTAGAAGCGGACAAAGCAACCACCATACTTTCACCACTGTTAAATGCTTTATCAGTGGACTAGACCACGTTGGCAACTCCTTTCCCAAAGTTCTTTTTATTATCAGTCAAACTTCAAGGTTATAAAAAGTGTTACATCTTTCTGGTGAAAAAAAAAGAAAAAAAATGCAGCTGAGAAATCATTTGGAAAGACCTGCTTGGTACATGTATAAGCTTCTTTGCAAATGATAAAAATAGCTACTCCATCTTCTGATGCTTATGTACCAGTAAACACAGAAAATCAATGCAAGTGAACTTGCAGTGTATGGAGGATTGATTCTTCAACATTTGCTTCCAGAAAAAAGACAGCTAGAAGAACAGACTAGCTGAGGGACAGCTCTTTAAGAAGGACACAGGGATTTGTCAGAAGTAAAGCTTGATCCTTGTAGAAGAATAAACAAGGCTTTTTACACATAATGTTCTGAACCTCAGATATATGCTGAACTGCAGTGATGGCTACCAGGAACAGAATGTTCTGGTATCCAAATTTAGGATCTGACAAATAAGTTTTTTCAAAGGGCTGCTGTAGCAGCATATTGGTAAATATGTTCACATCTACTATTGAGCTGGCTTGTACCTGCAGGATGCTTCTGACTAGCTCTCAAACTACCTATCTGTTTCTCCATATTTAATAAAAACAGCAATAAATCCAGTTTTAATACAGATCTCAAATGATATTCCTAAAAGTCCATATTCATTCCTTTCATTTTTTCCCTGTTTACAAGGAATCTTATCCCAAACCTAAAATACCTGACTGCAATCCACTGTACATACACTGTGGTCAGTTTTAGAACCTCTTCAATACTCAAACAATTCAGACCTTTCTCCAAAAGGACTTTTCAAAACATACTTTAGTTCTCCTTTACCAGGCTCATACTGAACAGTGCCAAAACAAAAAATCTACCTTAGTGCTAAGGGAATTTAAAATATTTTCTATGAAATCTGTTAGCTGAATATCCATTTTCACATGTTGCAGGCATGTTAAAACTAATACAAACTACCATATAAACTGAACGTCTGCTGTAAAATGTACATGCTCAAGAGTTTAAAGGCACAAGTCCTGTAAAATAGCACAGAGGGTTAATACCCTTGACTGCAGCCCATATGACCTGGTATGCTATGGCACAGGTGTTGAGGGATTGGGCACAGAAGGACGGAAGTGAGCAAGCCCATCCTGGGGGGTGGCAGCTTGGCTTGCTCCATTGTGGCACTCTGCACTGGTATGCTGCCTGATCAGGATATACTGCAGATCTGAAATAATAACAGCAGTTACCTTCAAAGCCACTACCACAGTAAAGTTCACAGGTTTATCTAATGTTTCCATTTCTATAAAAGCCTAGTATCCCCAGCGATATATATATTACATTATTCAGAATGTTTCTGAAACTAATTTATATCAAAACCATGCAGTTACATTATCCAGAGAATAAAAAAATCCAGAGAATACAATCACACAAATATTTAGGCATTTAATCAATATCTGCTCAAATGTCTTCCCTAACCTAAATCTGTCTATAATCCCTCTTAATCTAAAACTCCTGTAAAGCTAGAGTTGAAATACATTATTTTTTCAAAATTAGGATATACAGTATAATACTTCTTATAACTCTGAACAAGTCAACCAACTTCTCTAAAAGGCTCATTATTAATTATGGAGATGTATAAACCTTTCTGACCAATGAACTCACAGCTGCCACCCACTATCAAATGCAAACTCCACTCCAGTAAAACAAAATGCCGTCTACTTCTTCGTAAACAGTCTGTATAGAAACAAATAATAAACACAGTGAAACCAATTCAATAAAGGTCTTTTAAAAACCAAAATCACTTGGCCAAATGTCAATTTTTTAATTCTATAAACAAAATGTGAAACTGCTCTTCCACATAATAACATGGAACTGCACTGGAACCGGAAATTCATTCCTGGTTTGACACCTATGTCTCAAATGGACAGATGTAACCTGTAAATGGTTCATCTCTCAGGCACACTTATCAAGGGTATCAGAAAATACAGTTGTGTACACTTACCATAAATGTAGATGTTCAAGTGTATTCACTGTTGCAGTCATCACACTTGGGTTATCTGTCTGCTGGTAGCCCTCAACCGGCCTGAATATAAGAGTCTTGGATTCCTGCATCAATGCTGTCTCTTCTTCCATGACATCAGGTCATGAGGGGTATAAAACATGCAGCCGACGCCATTACATCAGTTTTTCTTGCCCCAGATGTCAGGTGCCCCCAGAATGGGAAGCAATTATATGTTATGGTACCCCTCCAACAAAAAGCAAACACATCAGAAAGCTTAAATACACCAAAACAAGAAGGAAAGGTAGAGCCAAGAGAAGTCAACAGGCTGGAGGGAGGGTAACCAGGACTGCAACAGTGAATACACTCCAACATCTACATTTATGGTAAGTGTACACAACTGTACTATGTTCTTCGTGTTTCACTGTTGCAGTCATCACATTTGGGTTGATTCCCAAAGCTAAGGAAGGGAGAAGGAAGTTAGACAGCATTAGGGCCAGCTATTAAGCCATGCAAGACTGCAGTGGCAAAACCAGCTCTGGATTTAGAAAAGATAGGCATGTAGTAATGCTTGGTGAAGGTATGTACAGAGCTCCAGGTACCAGCTTCTAGGAAGGGACACCTCTGAGAAAGGCTGTAGAGGTAGATGCAGCCCTGGTGGAATGTGATCTTATCCCTTGTGGGGTAGGTTTTCCATGGTGCTTATAGCAGAAATGAATGCTATGGGCTACCACTTAGAAATGGTTTGCTTTGAAAGGGCCTTCCCCTCTGCCCTTGCAGCACAGCCAACTAGCAGCTGTTCAGATTTTCTGAGAGGCTTAGTCCTGTCCAAATAAAATCTAAGTTGTCAGTGCACGTCCAAAGAGTGCAGTATTCATTCTCCTTTGTTTTGTGGATTCAGGAAAAAGGTAGGCAAATGAATGGACTGATTAAGGGCCACACTAGACACCACCTTGGGCATAAAGGAAGGATTGGTCATGAGGGAAACCCTGTCTGCATGGAAGACAATGAAGGGCTCCACTGCCATGAGGGCCTGTAATTCAGACACTCTTCTTGCTGAAGTGATGGCTAGAAGGAAGGCTGCTTTCCAAGAAAGGATTTTCAACTCTGCAGTTGCAGCTGGCTCAAAAGGAGGGAGAGTGAGCTTTTCCAATACAAAGTTAAGGTCCCAGGCAGGAGTAGGGGCTCTCCTGCGGGGGGTCTTAAATTTCTGGCCCCTCTGAGGAATTGCTTTAGCAGGGGGTGAGAGAAGAGGGGTGGTTCAGTATTATAATGTGCTGAAATGGCAGAGGCATGAATTTTAATAGACAAGAAGGATAGGCCCTTGTGAAGCATTTCTGCTAAGTACTGAAGAATATGAGGTAAGCTGGGCACCATTGTGCCCATCCCCTGAGTCTGACTCCAGGAACAGTATCTTTTCCACTTTTCAGCATAGGATTTTCTAGCACTAGGCCTCCTTGCCTCCAGAATGACATCTACCACCTGCTTACTGAGGGATGCTATTGGAGAGCTCAAGGAATTAGACAGGCTGAAAGGTTCAGGGTTTGAAGTTGAGGGTGCAGAATCTGGCCCGCCTGCTGCGACAGCAGGGAAGGGGTCTGAGGCAGGTGCCTTAGTTCCAGCAGTGTCATACTGCACAAGACGGGGTACCAGTGCTGGCATGGCCAGTCTGGTGCAATCAGTATTGTCCTTGGTTTGTCCTGTTTGATCTTTAGCAGAACCTTCAAGAGGAGAGGCAGAGGGGGAAAGGCATAAACTGAGAGGCTTTCCCAGGTAAAGCACAGGGCATCCACTTGCCAAGCTTGACTGTGGGAAGTCCTTGTGCATAATTTGTCCAATTGGTAGTTCTGAGGGGAGGCAAACAGTTCTATCTCTGGGGTCCCCCATTTGTTCCTCAAGAGGTTGAATATTTTTGGTTCCAGTTTCCATTCGAGTGGGTCTATGAGATTTCTGCTTAGGTCGTCTGCCAGTGAATTTAGCTTGGCTGGCAGGAACTGAGCTTGTAGGTGCACTAAGCAGCTCAAGGCTGTGTTCCACAGAGCCATGGCTAGTCTGCTAAGAGGGTACAAGTGGGTCCCCCCTGCTTGTTTATGTACCACATAACTGTACTGTTGTCTGTCTTTACCAATAATTGTCCTGGAAGAATGTGGTCCTTGAAGGCTGTCAGGGAATTCTGTACAGCTAACATTTCTTTTTGGTTGATATGCAGGTGCATCTGTCTTGGGTTCCATTTGCCCTGAATGCACAGCCCTGCCAAGTGAGCCCCCCATGCATAGTCTGATGCTTCTGTTAGGGTTTGGGCATCAGGGGGTAGAGTGAAAGGGAGCCCCTTGTTGTGGTAGCAGGCCTCTGCCCACCAAAGAATCTCTGTCTTTATACAAGGAATGATAGGAATCATTGATTCCAGGTCCTGAGAATGTTGACACTATAGACTTTTGAAATACCATTGCAGTTTCCTCATATGCAGTCTTGCATATGGAATTAGTAGAATGCAAGAGGCCATGATCCCCAGGGCTTGCAGACTTTTCCTTGCAGATAGCTGGGTCTTTGTGGCCAGTAGTTTGAAGTAGGTTGTCAAATAAACTTGTTTCTCTGGAGTGAGGAACGCCATCTGGGAAGTCGTATTCAAGATTGCTCCCAGGAATACAATTTGTTGTCAGGGTACTAGGTGAGATTTCTTTTTGTTTATGGTGTACCCCAGTGAGTTTAGAAGTTTCTTTACGAATGCCAGATGTTTTAATAGCAATTCCTGGCTTTCTGCCCGAATCAGACAATCGTCCAAGTATGGGTATATTTGAATATTTCTCTGCCTGCAAAATGCAATGGCTGGAGCTAGACACTTTGTGAATACCCTGGGTGCAGTAGATAAGTCAAAGGGAAGTGCAGAGAACTGAAAGTGCATGGAGCCTGCCCTGAAGCGTAGGTAGTTCCTGCAAGATTCCCTTATTGGAATGTGCAGGTAAGCTTCCTTTAAGTCTAAGGTTGCCAACCAGGCATCTTTGCCTATCATAGGAAGCAGCTTTTGAACTGTTGAAGTGTTAGCATCTTGAATTTTGGGATTACCAAAAAAGTGTTTGGAATAGAGAGGTCCAGGACAGGATGCCAGGAGCTGTCTTTTCTGGGTACCAGGAAACGTCTTGAGTGAAAATCTTGTCCCCTTTCTTCTGCTGGAACAGGTTGAATAGCCCTGATACTTAAAAGAGAGAGAACCTGCTGTTGAGCCTCTGCCCACTGATTTGGGGGTAGGTCTGGTCAACCGTTTGGGGTTGGTAGAGTGTGGAAGTGGAATCTGTATCCTTGGGAAACTATATTCAAAAACCATTTGTCCTGGGTAATGAGTTCCCAGTATTTTGCATGCTTTCCTCCTAAGGGAGCAGGCAGCTGAGCAGGGCTTGGAAGGGTTAAGTCATTGTGCCATTTTCCCATAGGTGGGTGTCTTACTACTCCCTGCTTTGGAAGTGGGAGCCCCGCACTGCTTAGGTCTGCGCGTAGACTGATACTGTAACCTAGGTAGTCTGCTGTTCCTGGGTTTGGACTGGAAAGGACCAATTCTTTGAAGGCCAATGCCTAATAAATCTGGGAGACTGTATGTGCAGGAAATCTTTAACAGTTTGCATAGATTTAGCTTTTTCCTCCATCTTTTTGAGGACTTCTTCTGCTTTGTTGCCAAACAGGCAGTCTTGGTTTAAGGGAGCATCCAGTAATTTAGCTTTAACATGATCTGGCAAGTTTTGCTCCTTAAGCCAAAGCATGCCTTCTAAGTATAGACCCAGTGACAGCAGCCCTGCAAGATGCTTCTAAAGAGTCAACACCACATTGCAAAGTATGTAATTCTTTGTGTTCAGCACAGTCAGGAATCAACATCATTTTCTGTTTAAGTAGTCCTATAATATACTGCTGGTACTTCAACATATGAAACTGGAAATTTAAAGCCCTAATGGCCAAAGTAGCAGAAGTATATACCTTCTTACCTCATCTGTCCAAGGCTCTAGAATCTCTATCAGAAGGGGTAGGATTTTTGGCAGCAGTAGCCTTAATGCTCTTTCATCCTTGGGAAATGGTCTCTGGATCCATAGTAGGATTCTTGGAGAGGAACTTGTGAGAGTCAGGTACTCTGTAATACCTGTCAGGCTTCCTGGGAGCTGGATTTAAAGTGTCTAGGGAAAGGCTAGATTCCAAGAAAGCATCATCCACAATGTCCAGAACAGGCAGGATAGCTAAAGGCCTGTGTTGAGGGAGGAGTAAGAATTCCCTAAGCCTCTTTCTGGAGTCAGAGTAATCCTGGCTTTCCCAGCTGAAATGCTGCCTAAGTGTGTGCAAGGTTTCATCAAAAGAAAAATCTTCTGGAGGGGAAGCAGAGGGAATGGAATCCTCTGCATCAGAATCTTAACAGGTAGATAAGGGTAATCAGAAGAAACAGAAATATCAGATTCCTGATTAGAAGAATCAGAAGGAAAATCAGTTCTAGGACTCTTAGAGGGGGAAGGCTGGCTTCCCTTAACTAAGGTAATAACATCTACAGCCATTCTAAGCATTTGTTTTTTAGGCATATGGGCCTGAGCATGCGGTTTAGAGATCGGATTTTAAGGCATCGGTCGAGTTTTAGGCCTGGATGAAGAAGATGGCATTGGTTTAAAATGCAAGTCTGCAGGCCTAAATACACCCTCAGAAGCCGGTGCCTGTACAGCGGCTCTGGACCCATCCAAGGTAGAGACATCCGCAGGTTCCATAGTCGAAGAAGCATCTCACAGCATACTGGACTACGAATGGGTCTTAGTAGAGGCCTGTGAATCTGAAGTAGCTGGTATCAGGGGCTGCAAATGCGCCTCACTGAGTACTGGCGGACTGGCAACTAGCTTAACGGAAGCGTCGTCGTCAGTTTTGGACCTATGTTGTCTGTCTCTGCCTTTATCCTTACGTTTTTTTCTGAATATCAGTAGTCTGATGGCTTACCAAAGCCATTTCTGGATAGTTATATCGAGTACGAAAATAATTTGCTGCAAATATAGACTGACGATGAATAGTTAAGGGGTTGAGCAAGGCACAAAACCAACAGCGAGGCACGTTGTGGTCTGGGCCTAAGCAAGAAATGCAGTACGAATTAAAATCTTTATCAGGTATTTGTTTCCACGGTAATACAATTGTTAACTTTTACTGACATCGGTTAAGAGCAAGAAAAGGGATCCCCAATGGGGTACTTAGCTTGTTTGAAGTCTTCGGTTCTGAAACTCGAAAATGAAAATTGCAGGAGTCGGCCGACTGGCACTTGCGAACTGCTTCTGCTTTGGGCACCGTGAGGCAAGAAAGACTGATGTAATGGCGTCGGCTGTATGTTTTATACCCCTGACGACCTGACGTCATGGAAGAAGAGACAGCATCTGATGCAGGAATCCAAGACTCTGGTATTCAGGTCAGCTGAGGGTTACCTGCAGGCAGATAACTCAAATGTGATGACTGCAACAGTGAAACACGAAGAACATCTTGTTAGAGATTTGGGATGCATGGCTAGGCTTAAAAAGGCCGTTGTGGTCATTAGCCTAGTAAACACCTACGAACCTATGAACTGCTAACCTCCAAGTCATTCTTATAATTATCTATGACAGATTTAAGGATGGTCATCCTTAAAAATGTTCCTTCAATCATACTGCATGGTATTATCCCCCCTTTTGCTGCAGCCTAATTTGGGCAGCTAAATTATTTATATGACCAACAGTAGTTACTACGGCAACCACATTATTAATGTATTCTTGTTACTGACTAATCCATATATCAATTATATGTGAACATATAAGCACATCCCTGTATTATACATGCATACAAATACTTCAAGCATGGGCATTCTGACACGTAGCCTCTTAAATGTTCTATATACATGAATAAGGTCTCCTCTTAAATATCTATATGTGATCCTGTAAAACTTCAGGTATTTTAAGATTTCATAATAACTTAAATTTTCACAGCCATGAACACCCTTGGTATAGTCCTGCTGTATTCTTTTTCCAGTTTATTCATGCTTGTTTCCTTACGTTTCCATATTGCTATTCCATACTTGGGTCTAAATGTAACTAACAAACAACAACTTCATCATTTCTAATTTCCTAGACTTTACAAATCTTTTTATACAACCTACAGTTCTGTAATATCATTAACCAATTGGGTGATATGATTATAAAAACTCAAAGCTGGATCTAACTATATACCAAGGTCCTTAAATGAATTGACAGTTTCAATCACTGTGTGCAATATTAAATATTCACTTTTCAATTATGTCTCCCGAATCTCATATACTTAGTTTTTGCTGTATTTATTAGCCTATTATTCCCTTGTGCCCAAACAATCAATTTAGTAAGTTATGATACTCTGTGGCTTATCATCATTACAATGTGAACGGTGTATATTGTATTTTTAGGCAAACTAATTACAGCACTGGCTCATTCCCTCTGGTTGTTTTTGCCCTATGCTAGGACTTAAAAGGGTATTCTAACTCAACTCCATTATCTTATTAGCAAATGAGTACATACATTAATAAAAGTCATAAAGTAAAGCCAGAGATTTCATGAGAAAAAGAAAAAAAAAAAAACAGAAAGGATTCCCATCAAAAACTATTTAATCACTTCCTATTTGACCAGAGTCATGCCTTCCACCAGAGATGCTGAAGCACGTACCTTGACAGTACAGCAACTATGGTCTAAATTAAAAATCTATTTTAAATAAGGCCGGCAAAGTTAGAGGTTTACACACTGAGAAAATAATATATCTAACATAATATGGACATCTGGCAGCCTAACCCAGGCTAATACAATACATTTTCATAGGTTCATAGGTTGGTACTGGGCTATCTGCCCGAAGGCATATATTAGCCCAGCCATGTTGTGCGGTATTCACTGCCCCTTTAGTAGTTCCCTAGATCCTTGTACTAGCAGCTAGTACCCTTGGCCCCTATCTGGTAGTGCTGTTGTTGTGATCCCCGGTGTGAACTTTCTGTTACCCATCCACTCATCAAGGTTCCTCTTGAAGAGTGATAGTGAGAGGCTCTGTCTTATGTAGATCGGGACCCTGTTCCATAGTAAGGGAAGTCTCTGCGAAGGGAATCTATCCCTCCAGCATGTTCTATTCATTGTGTTGAGGTTTATATCCCTAGAGCATGTAGCTCGAGTAGATTTGGCTTTGCTAAGATGGAGCATATTCAACAATTCTGGGTTGGACATGGCTCTGTACGTTAGACAGAGATCGCCTCTGAGAAAGCGGTATGCGACAGAGAACAGTCTTAGCTTTTTCAATCGTGCTGCATAGGGCAACTGTTTGAGGCCAGTAATCCTCTTAGTTAGGTACCTTTGTGGTCTCTCCAGCTGCTGGAGATGTCTAGCCAGGTACATTCCAATTGGTGCATTGTACTCAATAATGGGTCTGATGAGGGAAGAGTACAGGGGCACCATTACATCCTTAGATGTTGATGTGAACCTTTTCGTGATCAGATGGGTCACACAGAAGGATTTTCTAACCACTTTGACAACATGGTTATCAAAGGAAAGCTGACTATCTACTTGGGTCCCTAGATCCCTTATTTCTTCTTCAGATTTCAGGGGATTACCTCCTATGTTGTAGTTTGCGGGTACTCTGTTTTTTCCAAAGGGGATTACTACGCATTTTTTTGCATTTAGTTTGAGACCATGGCTTTGACACCATGCATCAGTCTCATTTAGGTCCTTCTGGAGGATCTCCATGTCGGCCGGAGACTCTATTATAGCACCCAGTTTGCAGTCGTCCGCAAACTTAGTCAGCCACAGCCCTTTCGTGCTTGCCTGTACTTCTGAGAAGTATATGCCAAACAGGATGGGCCCCAGGACAAAGCCCTGAGGCACACCACACGTTACTGGTCTGGATTCAGACATAGATCCCGCTATTCTTACTTTATGGGATCTGTCTGAGAGCCAGTTTGTGATCCATCTTGTGACATAAGGGTTTATGCCCAGGCTGGTGAGCTTATCAATAATACCTGAATGGGGAATGGTGTCAAATGCTTTAGCAAAGTCAAGGTAAGCCATGTGTACCTCCTTTCCCTTATCTATAGTCTGAGTAACTGTCTCAAAGAAATCCACCAGGTTCAGGAGGCATGATCTGCCCTTGACGAAGCCGAACTGTGTGGGGTCCAGCGACTGGAGGTTCCCAATCTCTCCATTTATGAGTTCCATAATGATTTGCTCCATAACCTTACAGATCAGACTGGTCAGGCTTATTGGTCGGTAGTTCCCAGGGTCAGTTGTGGCCCCACCCTTGTGTAGCGGGACCACCATTGCCGTGCGCCATTCTATGGGAACATATCCTGTGGACAGGCTGAGACTGAACAGGGTATTAAGATGCGGGGTTAATTCCTTTTGGAGCTGCCATATGACACAGCCTGGGACACCACCTGGTCCCATGGAGGCAGTGTTTTTAGCTTTAGATAGAGCCTTGTTAACCAACGTATCAGTAATAATTGGACTTACACAATCCCCTAGAATGGTAATAGGCCCTGTCAGTGGTGGATTTGCACTGAACCTGTCAGCCAAGATGTTGGCAATGTCAGAAGGGTCAGTGTATTTTGTTCCATTTTGTACTAGCTCAGAACAGACCTGAGTGTTGCCATTTAGGTTTTTGACGTAGCCTTAGAAGGTCTTATGATTATCCTTGGCATCCTTGGCAACTTTCTTTTCAAAATTAGCTTTAGTTGACTTGATGAGGGCCCTCAATTTCTTACTAATGCTGATCAGGGATGATTTCTCTACTTGAGATTTGACCTTTTTTTGTATAAGTCTCCTCCTTTTACTGTAAAGTTTGCTTATGGCCGGGGTCCACCAGACTGGTTTCTTCTTGCTTGAGGAAGGAGTCTTGGTTTTATTTGGGATAGCATGGTCCATGCAATCCTGAAGATGCATATAGAGTGCCTTGGTGTAGGATTCCACATCCTGGATATCATTATCCTTCTGCAAGGGAATAGTGAAGCTTTCCACTTCAGATGCAAGTAGTTTGAAGTTTGCTTTGGAAAGGTTTTTGACTATGGTTTCTTTGATTGGGGGAGGTGGAGGAGTGAGGATGTCCAGGGTTATCAGTTTGTGGTCGGATCTGACCAAGGAGGGGGTGATAACGGGTGTGGTACAATGGGCGCCCATATTTGTGATGATTAAATCCAATATGTTGTTCCCTCTAGTGGGAGAACATACTAGTTGTTCAAGGGCATTTGAATTTATAAATTCTATGAATCGCTGAGCATAGAAGTTGGAACATTGGTAGTTCGCCCAGTCTATACCAAGGTAGTTGAAATCACCCAAGATTATAGTGTTGGGTAGGACCTTTATATTTTCCAATGTCTCAAGGAATGCAGAGTGAGCATCTTGGGACATGGTGGGCGATCTATAACCGGCTACAACTTGAAATGTGGTTTTGCCTGCTGACAGTTGCGCATGGATGATCTCTGGGGCATCATGCTGCACTACTAACCTGGAGATATGGGTATCCTTGATGAATATGGATACACCTCCACCCTTTGTACTGCGATCCGGTAACTGAGGCCGGAAGGTATGATATGAATAAACCTGGCAGTGCTGGGGTGCTCTCTTGAGCCTTGAACCAGGTTTCTGTCACTGCACAAACATCGATTTTCTCCATGCTGAGGAGAGCCTCGAGTGTGTGAATTTTGAGGTTGAGACTTCTGGCGTTGAGTAGCATTACCCTTAGTTTTTGGTTACCTATGCTGGTTATGGTGGTTGGTTTGTCCTTTGAGCCTTGCCTAAAAAGGCACTATGGGGACGGCAAGAGCCTTGGCTAGTATTCGAAAACCTAGGGGTGACAGGTGCAACCCATCTCTGGCAAAACAGCGAAGCTTGTCTATCATGTCATCCCAGGCAGACAGAGACTGGATGCCCTTAGAATGACACCAGAAGCTTAGCCAGTTGTTGAAATTGATAATTTTGTCTTTGTATTGTGGTATCATTCTAGGTGAAGGTAGTATGCTACTCAAGGTCAGGGTCATACCAGCTTGGGCTACATGATAAGAGAGCTCCTCAATGTCTCTTTTCATGTAGTCCAGGGAGGTACGTCTTAGATCATTCACACCAACATGTACAATGACAGCGTCATACTTGTACCTGTTCTGGAGTGACCTAAGTGCCTGTGTTATGTGGCGGATCCGAGCACCCGACAGGCAGCTGACAGTAACCTTCTCCTTGTTCAGCCTGGTGAGTGGAACATCCTTGTGCCTTACTATAGAGTCTCCTATTACTAGCGTGTTAGGTATGGTGTTTTGCCTTAAGGGCTGTTGTGAGGCACACTGCTGAGGTGAATTATGTGTTTTCTGGCTTGTGTTTGGGGGTGCAGGTTGCTTGCTTGTCTGCTTTGGAGGGCACTGTTTCTTTTTCAGATTGGTACCTAGTGCCTCCAAATATGTTTTTGTGTATTTATGCGTATGTTTTGCCGGTGCTTGTTTTGTAGATTCATGTGTGACAGGTGGTGTGATGCAAATGTGTCCCTTATCCTCTTGACTGACTGTTACAGTCATGATGAGCCAGTTGTCTTACCACAGTATATTGCCACTAGTTCCTAGATAGGAATTCTCTCTAGAGATGACAAGATTTGAAGGGCTTTGAGACAGCTACTCCTAGTCCTTCAGAGGAGAATATGATTCATACTTGATGCAAGAAAACTTGCAAGAGACAAATTAGCATGAAAAGGTGGGAAATGCATACAAAACAATTTTTTTCTAATAAGTCATTTCATGTACTGTAAAATTTTCTAAAAATGCTTATCTCGTCTCATCCCTTATCCTTTTTCAAACAAAACATCTACATGCTAACTTCTATGATTATAATGTCCCTATTTCACCTTTTGTTAACTCATTCATGCCAGCCAGCAGTCATGCAAATAAGGTGAGAAGTGCCTCTGTGATGGCAGACTATGCTGTTATTAAATGGAGCAATGAAAAATGTGTCATTAACGCACTAAACTGGTCAAGTAAAGCAGCATTTTCCTATGCCTGCTCATCTGTTTTTAACATTTAAGCCGATTAATTATAACACAGAATGTTGTAAATTCAGCAGGGTGATGGTAACTGCCTGCCTTGGGTTTCATCATCTGCTTTGAAATTTATTACAGATTCAGAGACTTGGAAACATCAACACTGCACAAAAAGAATTCAAGGAGTACTGTAGGAAGTGTGCAATAAGGAGCTGTGGTTATGGCAGAGTGAAATGCTCATAAACTACTGATGCCCACTAAGGAGGTTATTGTGTCAGCTTGTCAGAACACAGCAACCAGTGCAAAATCACAAAACAGTCTCTTCAGTTATACAGAGGATCACTCTGATTATACTTTAAGTAACAACTGTATTGTGTAAACACAGACTAACATAAAACTCAGATAAATGTTTTTGTAGCGGGCAAGCCCTGGCCATACCTTGTCCATCTTAATTTGTTATAGTCACGCAAGTCTCAGAAAAGGAACAATAATTGAAAAAAAAAAACCTCAGCATACTACCTCCTCTTTCTCTGGAAAGTTGCTATCTCAACAAAGAGTAAAGTAGCACTATCATGGAGCACATTGCTGCAATATTTAATCGGCAATCGAACAAATGAAGAGTAGCAAACAACAACAAAATCAAAATGCATTTGAATGTCTCAGCTCAAGCCCATAAGAAATGAGCAATCCACCGTTGCTTATAGGAAGGAAATCATTTCAAAGCATTCACATTCGATGCAATGGCAATGGTTCATAGGTTAGTACTAGGCTAACTGCTCTTGCGAGCCATTTTAAGCCTAGCCAATTATCTCCTGTGAGATTCAAACCCTGTACCTTGTGTTTGTAAGGCAAAGGCCTTAATCATTTGGCCACCCTCCCAACCCTGAGGGTGAGGTTAAGAAAGGAATGTTGCATGAAGTATTATTTTATTGAGAGTACAACAGTCTCAGAATTCCAAACTCAATGCCCTAGTAGCCAAAGATCTTGACAGAATTTGAAGAAAGCAGATGCGAAGTACACAAAGTAATGGCTGTGCAAAATATGTCCAAAGAACACAGAGACTAGCTTGTTTAGTGTTTGCTTGCGTATTTACTCACTGACTGATTAATGATTACATTCGTTAGCCTGGGCACAATACAGCACTGATCCACATGGGCCTTTTTCAGATATAGCAAGGAAGTGCTGTCTAGTTAGTAGTTTGCTCAGACTTACACAGCAGGCAAACAGAGGTTGAAGGAGCAAAACCTTGCACTATATGAAGTAGGTTATTATCAACTTATAGCCTTAATCCTCAACACTACCTGACAGCCTGTATCGAGTATAGCGCACTAACTGTACTGTATATCACTGACATTCGTATCAGACAGGTGTGTTACAATGATAATTACTGTTAGCACTGGCTGGAAAGAGTTGTGCATACTGCTAACATTAGCATGAGAGAAAGTGGAAAGAGTTGAGGACACCACTGTCACCCGACTCACTGATAATACTCCCGTGGCCATTGACATAGTAGTGTGCCATATGGTCACCAAGGTACAATGACATTTAGAATGGCATGAATTTTTGAAATGTAGAGCATTCATTATGACATTCTTCATGGAAAGATATGCCCAATTACTACTTCTCAAGAGGCATGGAAAATTACTCTCACAATACATGCTAATAAGTGTGTAGATAAACAATGACCAATATGATTAAAGAGAGACACATAAGGAAACGTTTAGGATTAGCTAAGCCAATTACCTGCAGTGGGTAATACAGCGTTTTTTCTCACATAATATTTAAGTGCATTTTGCAATAGGGTCTCTTAGTCATAGAAACACTATCTTAGCCTTTCTAGACTATTTTCTGCATATCAAATACAGTGGAAATAGAATACATTCTCATTCTAGATTAGTTTTATCCAAAATATAACAGTTTTTCCTTTAGCCATTGCTCATGAAACAGTATAGTAACAGTTCAGGCCTGTTCTACATCTGACTAGAGCCAGAAGTAAGAGTAGTGACAGTTAAATCATCAGCAGCTATAAGTGAATGCCCGATTAGCTTCCACAATGCCCCGTCAAGGCTGTGACATTTTACTGCATTGAAGTAACACCACTTATTTTGCTGTGCAACCTAACGTGTTTTCAGTTTCATCTTTAAAGTCACAAAGGCTACGGAATGATACCACTTAGTTACTAGAGTACAGATTAAGTAGGTAGGGCACAATATTAATTTTTGTTTGTTCATATGCACAGCTTAGATGTCAGTCTGAAATGCATACTACTAGGAATCATCAGTGGTAAATAGCTGTGACTGGAGGCAGTGTAGCTTGATCTGGGTCAGTGCAAAGAGCACTCACTCTCACATAATCTGCCAATTTCTAGCTTTTACACAATGTCTAAAATATAAACAAGCTACCCACACAGCAAAATGTCTGAGCACTGCTGTGAAAAAATGAAGTCTCTCATTGCCAATTTAACAGCATGGAAAGATAGTGATACATGAATCAGATCTCGGAGATCTAGGGGTTTCAGCATATCTGCACTAATAAAGCTATAATTAAGAAAGAAGATATACAAAAATTATTTTGTAAAACAGATGGACAGCAAAAATAAATACTGCATTCTTGATTGACCGTTTATAAATCTGCATATACAAAAGAAAAGCCTTGCTCCAAAACCCATGTCAATGTTTTAGATTTTAAGAAACAAAACATTTTAAAGCATTAACGGGTATTTACAGAAACTGAGCTCTATTGTATTTTGTAAACCAGAATTACTAAACTTGCAGTAAACAAATGCGATGATCTGTACCAATATCCCACATTTAGCATGGTTCTTACTACAAAGTGATGAAATATCCATTCTTGTTAAACACCCTTCTAATTTCCCAAAAGAACTCAAGTAACATAAAAAGTACATTAACATTTGTGCAAGTAAATTAATCCACCCAGACTGTTGTGGAAATGACAGGTACCAGATGCTGATGGTACTGATACAATTCAGAAAGCTTCTAGGAATGGTTACAGAGATCAGTGCTTTGTCGTTGTCTATGTTAGTGCCTATGCCATTCTGTGATACTGGAGTGGCTGTACAGCAGCAAGCTGTTGAGTAAAATACATAATGAAGCATCTAGTGTGTACATAGGGCATAACTGAACAATCCCTCATGAACAAACCAATTTTTAAAGTATCTTAAGATAAAAAATCTGCTTCATAAATGCCACTGGACATCTGCCAATGTAGAAAGAACTTGTATTTCACAAAACTGTAAGACTACAATGCTTGTTTAAAATCAGTAATTTGATACTGCAGTGAAGTACCACTCAGCAACGTTTAGGATAGTGCTTTTAACAATACAACTTACCAAGATATGAAGTAAAACCACAAATAGATAATGTACTTAATATAGCAAATAATGAAATCTAAATCTGAAATCAATTACTCACTCACTTCAACCGTACATAAAACTAAGCAAAGTAATAGCTAGCTCAAATCAATGAACCCCAAACATATAATAGTAAATTAATAAATAAAATAAAAGTCTAAAAGGACAGTTGTTTTGTACTTTGATAGAAAAAAAAGCATAATGGGATATTTAACCCCACAAGCAGCAATGACACCAAACTTGATTATATTAGTTATGGGGATGTAGGAGCCACAGCTCCCTGTATAAGTTGGAAGTACAGAGTTTGATAATCTCATGAACAATTAATTTACCTGTATTTGCTTGAAAGTATTTTTGACCACTTCATCAGTCAAATGCATTTGGGCAAATGGTCTTATGTCTTCCATATGTATAAGATATGTTTGTAGCCAAGTTATACAGTTTCACACAAACTGTCATCTTTTAAGGACTTAATCATCTTGGATCTAAGGCCAACATTCTTAATGAAATATGTGAAATATTGAGACACAAACTCCAATTATGCTGAGCTGTAAATTAGATTATCATATTACAAATATGCTGTTGTATATAATTCAGATATTCTACACCTCTATAGTCTAAGTGAAAGAAGCATCAGCAGCCTAACAGGTACCTATGGACCCTAACAGATGAAATACGACTACTAGGTACTGACAGAGGCCAGCTTACTGGCACCATCTTTACTGACCTTACAAAAGCCTCCAACTTTACCATCAAAATTCATACCTTGATTTCCCAATACAGAAGCTTTCTCAAAGGTATACCACAAGGTTACTTTATTACTCTGTATCTTTATAAATATTTACCCCTCTATCTTCCTTATATCCCCTTCTGCTCTATGCAGACAACATTGTGCTATTTTGTACAATCTTCTCAGTACCTCCTGGAAGACCAGGAAGCACGTTTCCTAGAGCTAACTTACTGGATCTCCACCAAAAACCTCCTTCTTACCTCCAACAAAACCAAGACCATTATTTTTGGCTCCAAAAAGAAACTTAGAAAAACACAAAACTCATTGTATTTTTATATATAACACCCCCACACAAGATATCGTCTCTCTTAAATATTTTGGGATTTGGATTGACCTCTGCCTCAACTTCGCCCTCCACATGAACTACACAAGGAAAAAAGATTACTACCTCCTATTTTGAGCCAAATAAAATTTCACCTTTTCTAACTAAAACTCTAGAACAGCTGTAGACAAAGGCATTCTCTCCACAAATTTAATATGGCCTCCCCCTTATAGCCTCACCAACAAAAACAAAATCCACAAACAGTGAAATGTGTTGATTTATTACTCAGCTCCCTAAAAATGAACATCACTGTCAAACAGTGCAAAAAGCAAAATGTGTGCCTGTTCAGCAAAGGGTTGACCTTCTTCTAGGATCCCAACTATTTAAACTCCAAGTCAATGAAACCTCTCTCTGTACAGCTGAAGTAATTAGGCAATATTCATTTTACAACTTCAGAAACCACCACCACCTCTGTCCCCACATTGCAACCCTCCATATCTAACATCCACTTTACAGATCACTGCTTCTCTGTACTAGGTCCAAAACTCTTGAAAAGCATTTCCCCCACAAGTAAAATATACATCATATTATCTTAAATTTAGGGCTCTGCGTGTCATCCAATCATATCCCATAACCAGTGCTAAATCACTCTTGTCTTTTTCCTAGTAGTAACATTCTTAGAATTCCTCATATGGCACATTCCACACCTCACACTTACATAAACTTTTGTTGAACATAACATCTCCTCCCAGCTACTCACAAACTTTAACATCCTACACTCCACTCAGCTATCCTATCATTCCCAATTGGACAACACACAGCTGAAATTCTCATGCACACACCTCACTTTCTAAATGGGATTTGTCTTTATTTCTTGTAAAGGATATACTACATTTACAGAAACTTTTTACATTTTGTTAGATGAGGGTGGTATATTATGGATATGTATTTTTGTTATACTCCTGCTGTCACTAAATGTAATTCTGACTTTGTATTCCTATCTTGAGACTAAATTAATTGCCTGTGATCAGTGATCCACCCTGGTAAACAAACTTTAAATAAAATACATAAATAAATAAATAAATAAATAAACCACTGTCTTGCAAAAAGGGACAAAGGGATCTCTATTTCTATAAGTCAAAGTCACCAAAATTCATTTTACAGTGCAGGAACACTTTCTGACTCTAAGATCTGCATTATTACAAAAAGCCACTATGCTATTGACCGTTACTTCTAAGTCATTAATTTCAGAATGAGCTATCAATTAGTATATCATAATTAATGTCATATGAGGGATTCGAGTGCAAAATGGGACATTTCTTGGTGTTATACTTCATAGTAATACTATCATCCCAAACAAGAACTTATCAAAATATTCATGTAGCATCCACGGTTCCTTTAGTTTGTACATAAAGGAACAAGCTTTCAGTCACTGGCAGACATTTCCAAACAGACTGTTTCAACAATCAGAACAGTGAACATGATGACACTAAACAAATATTTTCCTAGTATTTAAACTGTTTTGGCGTCCTCCTTCAAATTATAAACAGAAATAATGCTTTAAATCCTTACATGGGATTCGTGATTCATCAGTCAGGAATTTACCTGTTTTACAATACATGGGTTGGTTCCATGCAATATTGAATTTCTAATGAGGGTTGGGTTCAGTATTGCATGTTAGACTTGAGAAAAGGTAAATGAGCAAAGCATATGCAAACTGACAAGATGGTGAATTACATTTTAGTCCTAACCATAAGCTTTTACGTCCTTGAGCATTTAAATGACACTGAGAATGTTGTAGTGCTGAATAGAAGGAATATAGAACTTGCATGTAAATGATGTAATGACACTGGCAATAGAGGGCAGTGTGAAGGTGACAATATCCATTAATCTGTGGTACACAGGTTGTGCTAAAAGTTAGACAAAAAGAAAAAAATAAATGGTGAACATTACTGACACCAGCTGCAATGCCCCAAACACCCTTCATCTATTTTTTCTCATCTTATGGGTTAATTACCCAATCCTGAAAGCACAGAGGTTAAAGCGCTGGATTACTAGCTGGTAGACTACACCTAGTTTTGAAACCTGGTGAGGGCAAAACTGGGCAGCAGCAGTATCTGCAATGAAGAAAGGCCTGGCAATCAACTTCCATAACATGTCACAAAAACCCCATGATGGCTACCCATAGAGTTGCCATTAGTTGATTTTGACTTGGGGTAATTACTTACTTTTTATGGGATAATTACTACATAAAAGTAATTATTCTAGATGAATATCAAAAGATGTATTTCCCAGAGAGACAGAGAAAGAGAGAGAAAGTGCAATTAAAGTCTTAGCATGTAAGGAACCATTTTTGAGAAATTCACTTTTAGTTGTACACAGTCTTCACACCAGACATCTAGGTAAGAATATTCCCACAGCACAGTTTTAAGGATTTTGAGAATAAGAATAAGTCAATACCAGGTTTTCTAAACAGTGGCTATAGTGGTAGGAAAGTGAACAATGCTTGTCATGCCGCCAGAGAAAAATTTAGGGCACATCTTTTGGAATATGGCTATATGAGAACTAATGAAAGGGAATACATCCTATGATTTCTCAATACTTACAGAATTAACAGTAGTCAAACATGTGAGGCTTTCATGAAACATTGGGATTAACTTAGTGAAGACTGTTTCTGACAGAGTTCAAGTCAGCTATTTTAGAAGTTGAATCCTGAGGGAATAATTTTATCATTATAAGCTTGTAAATGTTCACAGGCAGACTGATCCTGTATAGAATCCACTAAGGTGGTTTTACTCATACTGCAACTACACATTTTGTTATAGAATTTAGAAGACATTTTCCCTCTATTAATACCAAAAAAAACCCATGAAATTAGGCACATTATTACTTGCAATACAATCTGGATGATTTATTTAGCAGTATGTGGATGTGGGGATTTTATGTAGAACATACTTTGTTATTTCAAACAACACACTGCACTACACATGTGACATTCACTATCAAATAAGAATCATATAATAAAAAGATCACTAGTATTCAAAAATAAACATGCTGATTAGACAGCCCAAACAGCATGCTCACTGCAAATTAAAAACATACCAAATGTCGTGCTGCTAAAGTACCACTGAGTGGTCAAACTGTCTATTAGTATATGCTGGATAAAACATTCTGTACTGAAGACACACCAAAATATGAGAAAATTCAGACATATTCTGCAAAACCAAGAAACAGAAACATTCCTGATTTTCCTCATATGTTCCAGTGTCCTTGTAAAATTTTCTATTTTTTTAAATAGAAAAAAAATGCAACTGATATGTGCTTTTCTCCATTGCTTCTCTTGAACTGGATGTACTGTGCAAGCATGGAAACGTAAGTCCTGTATGCATGCTTAGTATGTTAGCAAAGAGAATACACCACAGAAGGAAACTAAAGTCCCATTATACAAACACATTATTTAAAAAAGGAAAGCCATTTCTTTCTTAAATAATTTTATTGTGTAATAGGAATAATCCACTCCTGTGTGGGGGCATATAAGGATTTACCCACAAACAGTAATGGATTATTCCAAGAAATGCCTGGATAAGCTTTCCATTGAACATCCTTCAGCTACTTTTTCATTTGTAGGGATTGATAAACTTGTGGGTGACTACATGGGAATAAACATACTCTATTCTGAACGAAAATCTGGGATTGGGGATTGGAATAGTTGTTAAGGTGTTTACCTCACAGTAAGTTGGGGGGTGGAATAATGGTTAAGGTGTTTACCATACACACACAAGGTAAAAAGGTTTGATTCTTAGCTTAAGAAAGAAACTGACTAGGCTTACAATGGCCCATAAGGGCAGCTAGCCTAGTACCTACCTATGAAAAATGAATGGCAATGGATTGAATATTTGGATGCTCTGTCTCACTAAGGTTTAAATGAAAATTTCAAGCCTTTTTATTTGTTAAACATTATTTCAGCAGGTTTTTCCAACTTGGCATTTGATTGATGTATGAGATTTTCTTGCTTAACTGACTGTTTTAAAATATTTTTATTGCATTATATACAAGTCCAGTTTTGCATTTTCACAGTATTTATATTTATTAACAACACAATCCATGTACTATGTTTGGTCATTAGGGGATACTATTAATTTGCCTTTGGTACAGTTGTATTATATCAGGAAAGCAATTTTCTTTGTAAAATATTCAAATTTAGAATGAAAATATGTTGCTAAGGTGCTCTGAAGATTTAATAAGTTTGCTGGACATTAATGTTAACAAATTTTTATGCTTGTATTATTTTTCATTGGCATTACTGAGTAATACTAATGAGTCATCAGTCATGCGGTTAGGCTTTGCTCATAACATTGGCAAAGCCAGAAGACAAAACCCAGGTCTTTCATGGGTTTGCTCTGTAAACCAGTGCTAAAAATGGATTTATATCTTGAATTTGATAGTGGTGACAGATAATTTGGCTGCTTTTTTGGATACATTTTTAGCAAGTTCACTATTGGAACATGGGCTAAATTCTTGACTAGGCATGTAAGGGTCTCAGGGCCAATAGCCTAGTAACTTCTTATGATTCTATGATCCTATAAGTACAGACAATAACTTTTGTATAACTTAGTGATTGTTTTTACAACCACCTTTACAGCAAACAGGTTCCAGTCTGCTCCGTTGGCCCTCACTATGCTTGGGTTCACTCTGCTCCCCTACCCTACCCCCATTCCCACCCACCCCCACATCAATTACATTTATACTTCACTAACCCACCACAAACTACAACACCAAATCACAGCACAGAAATCAATGAATAGAATCCAATAGTTAAAACCTGTCCAAAAGCAACTGCCAATCACAACCCAGTAGTCAACCAATAGGTTATGATAACTAACCCACCCAACTGTTAACCTCCCAATAGTTAAACAATAGGATCTGTCCACTAACTAATCCAACTGATAACCTCCCATTCCTTTACTGGTCAGTATTTCACTACTTACTACCCAAACACACTTTATTACTCACAAACTCTATCTCATATTGGCCCTATTACATCTTTTACTCTCATATTTGTCAAGCTACACTAACAAAATGATCATCTTAATAAGAAACTCTTAAATCTAGCATGACTACACATCACCACTATTTCAATGTTTTCACTCCTATTCTCCCTCACCTCATATAAGTACCTACTACTATACACCAATAACTCTCCCTGGTGAACTGCCTCACTATCTCACCTAGATAAACTATTATACTATACCATAGCTCCTAGCCTCTTCTATTCCAACCATTTAGATTACCATGCAAACAAATTCCAACCCCCAGCAAACACATTCCAAACCTGTCAAAAACACACCAAACTACAATACAAGTTCACCAAACTCATTTTACACCTTTTAAAGCAATTAAACTGCTACAGAGACATACATCCTAATCCTGGTCCCACCCACCCCCACTTAATACAGCTAGCAGCCCTATCACAGTCAACTATGGACTATTACACAGAAAAAAAACAAATCTTTGTTTCCCCTCCTTAATGTGAATGCAAGAAGTACTGGAAATAAAGTGCATAATGTGCATGCCTTACTTTCCCTCTACTATCCTTTCATTGCTATATTAACTCAGACTTGGCAAAAACCCAACAATAACAACAATGATATTGTAGTTCCAGGATACAATATACTATGCAAAGATAGGACAATCAAAAAGGGCAGGGGAGTAGCTATCCTATTCAAAGATCACCTAACACTAAACTATCTTGAACTAGACATCCCTGACTTTGGAAATGCAGAACTAATCTTTACCAATTTAAAAATCAACCCCAAAAATCACATTAACATCATTGGTGGTTACACCCCTCCAGGAACAATATTCACACATTACAAAACATATTACACTGGGCCTTTAATTCTCTCCCACCAGAAACAGCTCTGATTGGTGATTTCAATACTGACTGGCTAAACTTCTCCTCTCAGTGTCCAGCATCCCATGTTAACCTACATGGATTCACCCAACTCATCACATCCCCCCACAAGCAATGACAAATATTCCAATTGTCAGTCTATCCTTGAACAGATTCTGGTCAACAACCCCTCCCTATCATCTCAGGCAGGTTGTCTTCCTGATAGTCTGAGTGGCCACCTACCTACTTTCATTGTATGTACCTGTACTTACCAAAATAACCAAGCCACCAAGCGCACAATCAGAAACAAAAAAGGCTTTAACCCATATAGATTATTCACCACTCTAAAAGGTTGTAACTGGGATTCTTTCAAACAGCTACCCCTTAATGATGCTAGCTGTAAACTCCTTTAATACTACTTTTTGTAGATATATTAAACTGCCATGCTCCCCCAAGAACTGTTACAGTGAAAGCTAACTGTGCACCCTGGCTATGTAAAGGAAGTAGATTCTTACTCAAAGCTAGAGACAAGTCCTGGAACAATATCACAAAAAACAAAACCCAAGTTACAAAACAGACATTCTTAGTACTGCAAAACAAAGCTAAAAAACTTGTAAAACAGGACAAATTCAACTACTACCATAATATTCAGAATAAACAACAGAATACACCTCAAAAATTTTGGGCTGCAGTTCATAATATACTTTCACCAGGTAAAGAAACTACCCCCACTCCAACCTCAAACATCAGCTCTGATAATATAGCAACCCTTGCTATTTCTCAAAACATCAACAACACTACCCCTTTAGCACCCCAGCAAAGCAATTCCTTCCAAAATAGCCCCAAGCAATTTACATTACAACCATTGTCTGTAGACACCATAAAAAACTCAAAAACTAAAACCAGCCATGCTAGCCACAGACAGCCTCCCAGCCAACTTTCTGCAAATGGCAGCAGAAGGAATAGCATACCTGGTAGTGATACTCATTAACAGGTCAGTATCTGAGGGCATTGTACCTGTTATCTGAAAGATCTCCCACATTTCACCTTTACACGAAGGAGGTAATTCCACCAAACTTACTAATTATCATCCAATTGCCATCCTATTACCTTTAGCTGAAATCCTACAGAGAGTCATCCATACCCATCTCATGGACTACCTTCACACACATAAACTACTATCAAACACACAACATGGTTTTTGCCCCTATCACAGCATCACCAGAGCCCTAATGTCCTTTGCTAGTATAGTGAACCACTATAGAAATCAAGGACAATTTGTATCTGCCATATTTTTAGACTTCTCAAAAGCCTTTGATATGGTAAATCACAATAAAGTCATCAATGTGCTTTCCTCCCTAAACCTTAGTAGATTCTCTATCACTTGGTTCCAAAGTTACCTATCAGGACATCAGCAGGCCATACAGTGGCGACACCACCTCTTTACTCCTCTCCTAGTTGCTTTAGGGGTCCCACAAGGCTACATCCTTGGGCCTCTACTTGTCTTCCTATTCAATCAACTCCACACCTTCACTCTTCATGCCACTGTGATACAATATGCAGGAGACTCAACTCTAATATGTACAGTCTCCTCCCTACAAGACCTCCATACCTTGACCCAAGACTCATTTCTATCTGTAGATACATGGCTCACCAATTCCCAACTCATTCTAAACCCCAATACAACTAAGCTCCTTTTCTTTTATCCCACAAGATCTCCCTCTTCTCACCTAACTTTCAATATAGAGTCTAAAAAGAAAACTATTATCACCCCAATAACACACACTAAACTGCTAGGCATTAAAATTGACAATAACCTGAAATTCGACATTCATATTGCTCAAATCATTGAGAAGGTCTACAAGAAAGCAGGTCTTCTTTACGGGAATAAACAATTTTAACTAGGACCACAAAAGCTACCATTTTGTGTACACACCTCCTGTCAACTTTTCTATATGCCTCCCCAGTACTAACCAACCTCCATAAAAGTAATCTAACCAAGATGGAATCTTGTTACAATAAAACTGCCAAGTTTGGCACTGATCCCACACACAGGTCACATCACTGTACATCTCTTAAACAACTAAAATGGTGAGAACTTCCTCAACTGCTACACTATAAACAATTAACCTTTGTCACAAAATCCTGCATCAACTGGATAAAATCCCTACTCTTCAAAATCGTATACAACCCTACATCACTTCTAGAGCCTTCTGTTCCAGTAACAATCTCCTTTTAGAAACCACAAAGCTAACAACTCAGCTGGGGAATCTCTCTTCTCAAACATCACTCCTAAAATATGGAATAAACTGTCAACCCCTATTAACTCTAACTGCTCTACAGTACAATGTAAAAAGCTCCTAACTACTCACTTAGTCGTCACCTGGCTCTGTTCTTGCAACTCTCCTGGATAACTCTAACCTCAGTATACTTAACCACATCTTGCTCATTGGGTACTATTTTATTCCAATCTATTTACTCATTCTATTGTAACTTGCTTTGCCTCATTATTTAAATGTATATACTTTTGTGTCACATGTTATGTTAATGTAACCTCTAAAAAATTGTACTGCTCAAGAGCGTTTATATCATATTATCGAAAGATGAAAATAGCGAATGCTATTTCATCGAACCTAAAATATCTAAATCACATAATATCGAACATTCAGAACAGCAAATTTTTTCCTTGGGAAAAAATTTGCTACAACACAAGCACACCTAAAATCATCAATACACACACATACACTTATAATCCTACAACTAACCCTACACTAAACTATACATACACTACTCTCTATCCACTTATCTTAATCCAAACCCTAACCCTAAGGTCCGTCACTACTGCACACTCAGCTAACCCGCGCCCTAACCCTAACTCACTTAACCCACCCCTAAACCTAATTCACCTAACCCGTGCCATAACCCTAACTCACCTAACCCGCGCCTTAACCCTAACTCACCTAACCCATGCCCTAATCCTAACAACCACACAATCGCACACTTACCTGAACCAGACCCATAAATATCCACCACAGCGCTGAAAATAGTGAAGCCAGAGAACCGGCCAACCATGTTCTGCAGCTTCGCTATTTTTAGCGTTCGATTAAAACGGGTCGGAAACGTAAAATAAATAAATAAAAATAAAATGTGCCATCTTTGCACCTGTTTGTGCAATATATGTGTATATATATATATATATATATATATATATATATATATATATATATATATATATATATATATATAGTTCCACTTTATAATCTCAAAATACTGAAATCTCGAATTTCAGTATCCTGAGACCATAAAGTTTACCGTTCCAAATCTCGAAACCTCAAAACCACAAAACCCAAAATCACAAACATATACACACCATACACCACACAATACATGCATCATCAACCCACACTACAACAAACCAACAAACAAAACACAAACACAAAAACACAAACCAACAAACCTACACTACATATTGCACCCCCCACACCTCCACTACTTGTGTATACTAACTCCGAGATTGCACCAAACAGAAAAAGACAGCAAACTCATCACTACACACTCTACAGTTCCCTCGCACACACACATCACAATTATACGAACACCACCACTTTCAAGACTTCACATTCATACTTTTACCTGCCTACCCTAACCCACACATAAAACTTCCAAACACAATCACATACACTCAAACACGTACCTAAAACCCAACAAAATACCCAAAACATTAATAAACATTTAAATTATTAAGACTACAAGTCTTCAAGAAACTCAGTTATTTGTTTCATAAATGATGAATAAAATAGCAGTACCCATTGCAATAATGTTTTATATAAATCTTAGACAGACGCTCAAGAAATGAGTCAATCTCACATTTCGTTTCTATGAAAAAGTTACGTTGCTTGTGATGACACAGTGATATATATGATAAAAAAAGGAAATGTTTGGGGTAAAAAGGATTTGTTAATGTAGGTAATGCAGATCACACATTACTGTCAGGAGGACATTCAATTGTTAACTTTGTTTCTTTGTAAGGTGCAAAATGAACATATCAGCTTTTTCCCCCAGTAATGCAATTAAACATTTTGTAAGGTTAATAAACTAAACAAACCTGCATCACCACAGGGACTGTCTTACACTCTATCAGTCTGTACATGTGAGGTATTTAGAGTCATCATTGCTTGGGCAACCTCACTGCACATCACTGTTCTGCTCTATTACTGATTCATCCATTGTACTTCAGTTCTATCAAGCAGGTGTTGGCTATTATGAAACAGAGCTTGGCTCCAGACAGCCACTTCGGCTAGGAGTAAAATAAGCATCACTGTATAATTAAATTATGATTGCTACATTCCGGCAAAACTGTCCCTTAAATGCTGCACAAAATGCATCCAAAATGCCATCTGATCACTGTGTCCAACATTCACGCATGCTTCTATAATGCTTCAAGCTAAGTATGAAATACTTTACAGCCATTAAGGATACATAGATACAGCTCTGGATGCGATATTTACTAAATATAAAATGCGTGCTGTTTTACCTTCATCCACATCTGTTTTTGACAAATTTTTGATAGGTTCTGATTGAAATATGATATGGTATTTAATAACAGTCTAGTTTCAATGGTATGTAGCAATATTTATCTGCTATTTAACTGTAGCTGTATTTAACAACTGCAGTTGTTCACTGTGGTCTTCTTTTATTATGTGTATTTTATTAGGTACCGATATAAAAATAATGCATGCTTTATTTGGCTGGAATTAGATTATTGATTTTAAAGTCCATTTTGTTTATTGAGTAATGTAAAACATCAGATATATCATCTGGAAGACATCGTACTTAAAATGCAGATTTCCACTGATACTTTACTAAAGAAATCAGTGTGAAATCATGGTCTGCAGTGTATTTGTTGCTGACATAATTTTACAAATTAAATAACTGTCTTTGATCTTACCAAGTTTTTGTTCCTGTTGCCTTTTGTGTTATTGTACTTGATATTTACAGAAAATGCTTCTTCTAGTAAATTTACTCCTATTTTGAGTAAGCAGTATATTAGAATGGCAATTTATAAACATTAAATGAATGTATAAAAAGTTTATTTTTTCCACTTTCCTGTATAAATCATATGTCAGGTATATTTTACCTTAGCTTTCCTGAGCACATGACCTCTTCTTGGATTTGTGCTGGACAATGGCTGTCTCTTCAGGATAGCTGCACTGTTGACTGGTAATGAGGCACATTCAGCATCACTAGTGTCACAGCTAGAAACCGGTGAGTTCTCTAATGTACGGTGTCGCAACCCTGGAGACTGAAACAATGCAGGACATCATAAACCAAGTGCTACAGATTGTTTTACATGATACAAATTAACTCTGTCAGATTTCAAGCTGTTACTAGTCTCAACATTCAAGATGTAGGACTCTGAACAAGTTACTTATGTAGATATGTAGATAGAACTTGTAGATTTCTCTTGAAAAGAATAATTTTTACCCAGTAATCTGCCTGTTTAAAAAATAAATAAATATTTCAGCTGCTTTTCGACATATGCCACATTATTATTATTATGTATTATTATGTACTTGTAAGCTATTTCACTATTATTTTGTTTTTAAGCTTGTACCCTACTGCCTTTTACTGTTAATTATGTTTGTACACTAGAGTCTGCTACTGTTACTGGAGCTTTTCTCCCCAGGTCTCCACTGAAAATCAGTATTTTTTGACCCACTTAGATCATCCCGGTATACAAATGTCAATTAAATAAATAAATAAATTATAAAAGCTATAAAACATAGTAACCTTAATATCTTAGGGATATGGAAATGGTCATGAAAGGATAACCATAAGAATACAGTGATATGAGATCTCATACCCTCCAAGTCACTGGAATTCTTAGAAAGTCTTAGAAAGTCCCTGAAGAAATTGAAGCTTGTGTGACTAATATTCAAGCCTGGCATCAAAAACTAATGGTGCCTCTAGCCATACTTTTCTGAATCTGTGCACTTTTATAATACAGAGAGAGAGAAATATGGATTTCAGGGGCTAGTAACATAATTCCAGCTGTTGTTTTGACAAATACAACAAGGTAATCATGACCTCTGTGGTAAAAAAGTAAAGCATGTGGTGTGGGGCACAGTCCCCCCACTTCAAGATTGCAAACACCCACACATAAAATATTGGCTTTCTTTAAAGATAAACAGTAAAGCATGTTCTTGTTTTGTTAGTATTGACTAACTGGTAACTGTGATACTGAAAGCTGTGGATACTGCTGTTGGTGCAGGAAAACTAATACTTATTGCAAACGACTAGAAGATATTGTGTGCAATGCAGGTGTAGTCAAGTTTTAATTACTGTTGGTAAGACTGCATTGGACATACTGAGTTCAGTCTTTGATGGATGAAATTTTGGGCAGTCACTGATTTTAATTCTCAGCTTTAATGTTAGACTTTAAATCTCATTTAGATGTGACACGACTTGGATGCTAGTCAAAACTGCTTAACTAATTTTCTCTGGGTGATGGAGTAGACAAATGGCGACTGAGAAAATCAAACCAAATTAGATAATACGAAGATCGTTATCTGCTCATAGCCTTAATATTCGGAGCTAAAGAGCTTCAATGCTCCCTGCCAGACATTACAAAGCAGTCCATTTATCATCCACCTTTTAATATTTATTAATTAATTTATTTGTTTATCTTTGTTGACCAGGAAAAGTCCGTCTGGGTAAAACTCATTTTCAATAGACACCCGGCGAGAAAAGCTCCATATTTAAGTTACTCATGATGTACATTTATAATTGCAGGGTGAAAACATCTATACATGACTTTATTTACATGATTTTAAAACAGGTTTAACTATTTCTTATATGAACATAGCATTTTAACACAAAAAAACAAGAGAGAAATTAACATAAATTGTCTATTGAATAGAGAAATAACAGACAACCTGTAAATGGTTCTTCTCTCAGGCCCAAGCTTGTAAATGTTTCATCTCCCAAGCCCCTGCTTACACTTATGAAGGGTATCAGAACTTGTCAGAGATTTGGGATGCATGGCTAAGCTTAAAAAGGTGATGTTTAAGCATTGTTTTGAAACTCTTTATTATTTATTATTTAATATTTCTACATTGACGTGATGAGTTGAACATGTAATGCATCTGCTTCTGGGACTCGGCACTGACAAGACTGCCTCAGGAATCTCTTATTGGGGGATAGTGGCCATCATCTCTTGGACTCCATCAGCTTTTATTATGATACTGCTTTATTTCCTAGTTTCTAAATCAGTACCAGACTAGCTACCATTGTGTATGATTTTAAGGCCATCCAATTTCCATTTGAAAGCTGAAAATCAAACTCTGTACCTTGTGTCTATAAGGTAAGCACCTTAACCATTACACCAACCCCCAACTCTCACGTCTAACATAGTGTACTACATGGAATGCTAAGCAAGAGTCACATGACTAAAATAAAACTTATGAAGTACACCGGAAGATAAGCACGTGAGGAAAAACAAGCAGAACAGCAGGTTAAAAGCTTTGCATAAAACCTGACAGGTCATTATTAGAAAATACATGCAAAAACAAAGGAAGTAAGATACATGGCTAATATGTCTTTTTCTTTCCCTGCTTACAGGTTTACCAGTTCTGTGTTTCAAGAAATTCAATATATGGACAATGTCCATTTGATACAGAAAAGAAAAAAAACAAAGAAGGTAGTGCGAGAGAAAATAGATAGGCTACAATATTCTCTCTATAATACTACAACTCCCAACTCATGTACATGGTTATGCCTTACTTATTATCCACTCAGTAAAAACCAAAACACAGAAAACATGACATGCAGTCACTTGCGTTATATTTAGCTGACCTGAATTACTAACCATCTATATTTATTTAGTTATTTTACATTTGTTGACCGGGAAAGTCCGACTGGGTATATGCCCATTTTCAGAGGAGGCCCGAGGAGAAAAGCTCCATATATTCAGACATATAAGATTTACATAATATAAGAGTACAATCTAGCATATCAGATGAAAAAAGAAGCAGTATAATTATAGTAAAGACACAGTTCAACAGGAGAAATGACCTATATGTCAGAGTATAATATGTGTTACTGGCTGGGATAACACATGTGACTGTTGAATGTAATGTCACTGTCTGTAGCATGTAAGACTTCCCC
Organism: Protopterus annectens; assembly: GCF_019279795.1. Lineage (NCBI taxonomy): Eukaryota > Metazoa > Chordata > Ceratodontiformes > Protopteridae > Protopterus > Protopterus annectens. Next base: position 1,350,785,521 of record NC_056729.1, on the reverse strand, counting down.
ACACACATTTGCACACATCCCACCTCAGTCGCCCAGTATGTCACTGACACCTATGTGAAGGCTTTTCCTTTTATTCATGTACAGCTTGTCTGACTAAGGCACCTAACCATTTGTAAAAGTAATGTCATACCTTTGGACTAGAAGTGCCTGATTTAGGTTCTATTGCAAGTCCTAGAGTGATTCCTCCAGCCAGTGCTTTCTTCAGACTCTCTTTGACCTGTGTCAGCTCAAGCTCCAGGTTTACACGTTCAGCTTCCTTCTGTTTACATTCTTCTTCAAGTTTCTTCAGTTTCTCTTCCAGAATAGCCTGGCTTCTCCTGCCTGTCAGAGACAGATTATGTTAAGAATATGTTAAAAATCTATTTCAAGGGCTTTGTTACACTTTAATACCGGCTTTAGATGACTTCTACACTCTAAATCACAAACATATTTTATTTTCTTAATCTGAAGAATTTAGAATATATGTTTATGTTACTGCCTACTAACCCAGCTCTATTTTTGTACCACATTTTGGCAGGCTATAAATAATTTTACACAAAGCACTGACTTTGCCATTTTCTATTAAGATTGGCAGACTCTGCTGGGAAAAAGGTATTATGGCCAAACCATGTACCACTTTCTCCTTGATAAAGTTTTAGACCACGTTAATAATAATATATGGTCCCAAATTCACCATTAGGATTTCCCTACTTGCTCTGAATAAACAACATCCTAATGAGAGCTGTTTCCTGTTTCCACCACTCAACTAGTGAAAAAAAAAAAACAACTTCACACAGTGGTTTGTGTGATGCGAGCTGAAAGTACAGTACGAAGTCTGCTCAACTTACTTATGAATACAGGCTTTTTGTAAACGTTTCATACTTCATCTGAGCTCAAACATAGCAAGAAGCATTCCATAAGTACAGCGTTAGCTTCTCTCAAGTTATACAATTGGCATGCATTGTCACAAGACTGTATGATTTTTCAACATGTCATTTTTGCATTTTACTGTTATATCAGAATCCTGGCTATGTTACAAAACATGCATCACCACATTGTACATGCTGTCACTTCTAAGGGTTTAAGCCAATCCACATAATAGCGAAGGTTTAGAAGCACGGAATTCAAAACCTCGAATACCGGAGGTTTTGAATTCCGTGCTTCTAATGTTCCGCTATGGTCATGTATTCAGGTAAGTGTGTGTGTGTTAAGGGGTTTGGGTAGGGGCTGTGGTGTGTGTCAGTGTGTTTTGTTGCTGTGATGTGTGTGTGCGAAGAGAAAGTAGCTTGTTTGGTGGTGTTTTGTGTGTGTTTGTATGTAGTGTGACCTCGGAGTGAGAATATTTAAGTAGGGGGTGTGCATGAGGGCTTGCCCCCCTGCTTTCATGTAGTAGAGTGATTGTGTCTATTTGTGTGGTGGATGGTGTGTGTGTGTGTGTGTGTGTGTAGTAAAACCATGAAATTCAAAAGGTACAGTTGTGTACACTTACCATAAATGTAGATGTTTGAGTGTATTCACTGTTGCAGTCATTACATTTGGGTAATCTGCTGGCAGGTTGCCCTCAGTCGGCTGATTAACAAAGTCTTGGGTCCTGAGTCGGTTGCTGTCCCTTCTTCCATGATGTCAGGTCATCAGGGGTATAAAACATACAGCCGACGCCATTACATCAGTTTTTCTTGCCCCAGATGTCAGGTGCCCCCCAAATGGGGAGCAAATAAAATTAAAAACACAAAAAATATACCTCGAATACCAAAAGCAAATACACCAAATGGGCTTATAAGCATAGTGAAAGAAAGTATAGGTATAGTCAGAGAAAAATAGGGGGCTGCAGGGAGGGTAACCAGGACTGCAACAGTGAATACACTCGAACATCTACATTTATGGCAAGTGTACAAAACCATACTATGTTCTTCATGTTTCACTGTTGCAGTCATTACATTTGGGTAGATTCCCAAAGCTATGGTAGGGTGGAGGAAATGATACAGCATTAGGACCAGCTATAAGGCCCTGCAGGACAGCAGTGGTAAAGCCAGCTCTGGATTTAGAGAAGAAAGGTAAATGGTAATATTTGGTGAACGTATGAACTGAGCTCCAGGTAGCAGCTTCTAGAATGTCTCTGGTAGGAACACCTCTGAGAAAGGCTGTAGAAGTAGATGCAGCCCTGGTGGAATGAGATCTGATCCCCTGGGGGATAGTTTTACCATGGTGCATATAGCAGAAATTAATACAATGGCTTATCCATTTGGAAATAGTCTGCTTTGAAACAGCCTTTCCCTCTGCCCCTGCAGCAAATGCCACCAGTAGTTGTTTAGATTTTCTTTGAGATTTTGTCCTGATTAAGTAAAATTTAAGTTACCTGTGTACATCCAATGAACGCAGAATCCATTCTCCCTTGTTCTGTGGATTGGGAAAGAAAGTTGGCAAATGAATGGTCTGATTAAGAGCCACACTGGATACCACCTTAGGCATGAAGGATGGATTGGTCCTGAGAGACACCCTGTCCGCATGAAAAATGATGAAAGGCTTCACTGCCATAAGAGCCTGTAATTCAGAAATCCTTCTAGCTGAAGTGACTGCTAAAAGGAAAGCTGTTTTCCAGGATATAAATTTTAAGTCTGCAGTAGCAGCTGGCTCGAAAGGAGGGAGAGTGAGTTTTTCCAATACAAAATTGAGGTCCCAGGCAGGGGTTGGAGCTCTCCTGGGTGGTCTTAAGTTTTTGGCCCCTCTGAGATACTGCTTTAGCAGAGGATGAGAGAAGAGGGGAGGTTCTGTGTTGTAATGAGCTGAAATAGCTGAGGCATGGATGTTTATGGAAGAAAAGGACAGGCCCTTGTGAAGCATCTCAGTTAAGTAATGTAAAATCTGAGAAATATTGGGCACTGCTGTGCTTATCCCTTGTGATAGATTCCAGGCACAGAATCTTTTCCATTTGTCAGCATAAGATTTTCTAGTACTAGGCCTTCTTGTCTCCAAAATGACATCCAGCACAGGTTTGCTGAGGGATGCTAAGGGTGAATTTAGGTGATTAGCCACGCTGCAAGATTCAAAGTTTGGAGCTGAGTGTGCAGAACTTGGTTGTTCTGATGAGACAGTAAGTAAGGTGTCTGAGGCAGGTGCCATGGTGGCAGGTGTGACACATTGCGCAGGAGTGGGTACCAGTGTTGGCGAGGCCAGTCTGGAGCAATCAAAATCATTTTTGGTTTGTCCTGTTTGATTTTTAGTAGAACTTCAGAGAGCAGAGGCAGAGGGGGAAAAGCATAGACTGATAGGTTTTTCCAGCTGAAGGATAGAGCATCCACTTTCCAGGCTTTTTTGTGATGAGTTCTTGTGCAGAATTTGTTCAACTGATAGTTCTGGGGTGAGGCAAAAAGATCTATGTCTGGACTCCCCCATTTGCATGTCAACGTGTTGAAAATCCATGGTTCCAGTTTCCATTCGTGTGGGTCCATGAGATTTCTGTTAAATTTGTCTGCCAGAGTATTCAGCTTTCCTGGCAGGAATTGAGCTTGTAGCTGTATTTGATAGGTCAAGGCCGTGTTCCACAATGCCATGGCTAGTCTGCAAACGGGGTAAGAGTGTGTACCTCCTGCTTATTTATGTACCACATAACTATGGTGTTGTCTGTCTTTATCATTAATTGTCCTGGATGAAGGTAGTCCTTGAAGGCTGTCAGTGCATTCTGTAGAGCAAGCATTTCTTTTTGATTGATATGAAGGTGCATTTGATTTGGGCTCCATTTGCCCTGAATGCACTTCCCTGCCAGATAAGCCCACCAAGCATAGTCTGATGCATCTGTAATAAGGGTTTGGGTGGCAGGGGGTGGAGTGAAGGGCAGTCCCTTGTTTTGGTGGCAGGCCTCTGCCCACCATAGGAACTCTAGTTGCAGGCAAGGTATGATAGGAATCATTGTTTCCAGGCTGTGACAATGTTTGTTGACTCCATAAACTTTTTAAGTACCACTGAAGTTTCCTTATATGCAGTCTTGCATATGGAATTAGAAGAATACAGGAAACCATGAACCCCAAGGCTTGCAGAATTTGTCTTGCAGATAGCAGGGTTTTTGTGGCGACCTGTTTGAAGTAAGTTACCAAATGAATTTGCTTTTCTGGCGTAAGGTAAGCCATCTGAGCAGTTGTATTCAAGCTTGCACCCAGGAATGTAATTTTTTGAGTGAGTACCAGATGTGATTTCTTTTCATTTATAGTGTACCCTAGACAAGTTAGAACTCTTTTTACAAATGCCAGATGTTTTAGAAGAATGTCACTTTTTTCTGCCTGAATTAGACAATCGTCCAGGTATGGCTATATTTGAATATTTCTTTGCCTGCAAAATGCAATTACTGGAGCCAGACACTTTGTGAAGACCCTGGGCGCAGTAGATAAGCCAAAGGGCAGTGCAGAGAACTAGTAATGCAAATAGCCTGCTTTGAAGCGGAGGTATCTTCTGCAAGATTCCCTGATTTGGATATGCAGGTAAGCCTCTTTTAAGTCTACAGGTTACCAACCAGGCATCTTTGCCTACCATAGGAAGTAACTGTTGAAGAGTCAGCATCTTGAATTTTGAAATGTCCAGAAATGTGTTTAGAGTAGATAAGTCCAGAATTAGATGCCAAGAATTGTCTTTTCTGGGTACCAGGAAAAGACTTGAACAGAAACTTTGTCGCTTTTCCTCTTCTGGCACTGGTTGAATAGCCCCATGTTCATGAGGGCCAGTACTTGTTTCTGGGCCTCTGCCCACTGATTTGGGGGCAGGTCTGGCCATGGCAACGTGTGGAAATGAAATCTGTATCCCTGGGATACTATATTTAAAACCCATTTGTCCTGGGTTATAAGTTGTCAGTTTCTTGCATGAAGTGCCAGTTTTCCCCCCAAAGGGGCAGCTAAAAGGTAAGTGTTGGTAAGTGTAGAGGGAAGTCATTGAGGCTGCTTACCATAGGGAGGTGGCTTACTGTTTCCAGATTTGGAGGAGATGCACCCCATTGTTTTGTTCTAAAAGTCCCTTGTGACTGACACCTGGAGCCTTTGGAATGTCTGGGTTTGACTTGACTGGCTCTCGAAGGAACTGGATAGGACCAGTTCTTAGTAGGCCAGTGCCTACTAAATCTTGGAGGTTGCATTTGTACGAAATCTTTCACAGTTTGCATAGATTTAGCTTTATCTTCCAACTTTTTTTAAAATGTATTCAGCCTTATTACCAAAGAGATGGTCCTGTTGTAAAGGAGCATCCAACAATTTTGCTTTAACATGATCAGGCAGAGTTTGCTCTTTGAGACAAGCATGCCTTCTTAGCACAGACCCAGTTACAGCAGCCTTGCAAGAGGCCTCCAAAGAATCAAAACCACATTGCAAAGTGTGTTTTCCAACTTGTTCAGCTGAATGCAATAGGTCCTGTAAGTCCTTATTTTCCACACAGTCAGAAATTAACATCATTTTCTGTTTAAGCAGTCCCATGATATGCTGTTGATATTTAAGCATATGAAATTGACAGTTTAAAGCCCTGACTGCCAAGGTTGCAGAAGTGTAAACCTTCTTACCCCATCTATCCAGCGCCCTGGAATCTCTATCAGAAGGGGTAGGATTTTTAGCAGTAAAAGCCTTCATTCCCTTGGGACCCTGAGAAATGGTTTCAGGATCTGCAATAGGATTTGTGAAAAGGAATTTGTGGGAGTCAGGAACCCTGTAGTATCTGTCTGGCTTACAAGGAGCTGGAGGCAGAAAATCAGGAGCCATACTAGATTCTGAAAAAAACATCATCAACAATGTTTAGAACAGGAGGTATAGCTAAAGGCCTATGCTGAGGAAGAAGAAGAAAATCCCTAAGTCTCTTTTTAGATTCAGAGAAATCCTGACTTTCCCAGTGGAAATGTTCCCTTAAGGTATGTAAAATTTCCCCAAAAGAAAAATCCTCAGGGGGAGAAGCAGAAGGAATGGAATCGTCTGCATGAGAGTCCTCATAAGTAGGTACAACAAATCCTGTTCATTAGAAGAGTCAGAAGAAACAGAATCCAATTCATAAGATTCATAATCAATGTCTTGCCTAAGCCTCTTAGAAGGGGGGGGGGGTTTGACTACCTCTGATCAGAGTAATTAAATCTTCAGCCATTTTGATCATTTGTTTTTTAGACATAGGGGCCTGTACATATGGCCCAGGCGTCTGTTTTTTAGACATAGGTTTAGATTTTGGCCTTAATTTTGAAGATGGCATTGGTCTAATATACAAATCTGTAGGCCTGAAATCACCCTCAGAAGCCGGTGCCTGCTCAGTGGCTCCAGACACATCTAATGCAGGGACATCCGCAGGTTCCATAATTGAAGCATCTCGCGGCATACAAATGAGTCTCTTTAGAGGCCTGCGAATCAGAAGTAGCTGGTATCAGGGGCTGCGAAAGCGCCTCACTGAGTACCAGCGAACTGGCGACTGGCTTAGTAGAAGCGTCATTGATCATTTTGGACCTCAACGGCCTGTCTCTGTCTTTTTCTTTGCATTTTTTAGGTATTCGGGTAGTCGGATTGCTAACCGACGACATTTCTGGATAATTAAAGCATGAGCCAAAATATTTAGAAGCAAAAATATACCGATGTTTAATAGTGCGTTGATTAAATTTAGCACAAAACCGACAGCAATGTACATTGTGGTTAGGGCCTTAGCAAGGAATACAGTACAAATGAAAATCCTTATGAGGTATTTGCTTCCCACAAGTAATGCAATTATTAACTTTTGCTGACATCGGTAAGGAGCAAGAAAAAGTTTTCCCAACGGGGTACTTAACTTTTTAGTTGAAGACTTTGGTTCTGAAACTCGAAAACGAAAATTTCAGGAGTCAGCCGACCGGCACTTGCGAACTGCTTCAGCTTTGGGCACCGCACGGCAAGAAAGACTGATGTAATGGCGTCGGCTGCATGTTTTATACCCCTGACGACCTGACGTCATGGAAGGGACAGCAATCGACACAGGACCCAAGACTTTGCTAATCAGGCTGACTGAGGGCAACCTGCCAGCAGATTACCCAAATGTAATGACTGCAACAGTGAAACATGAAGAACATCTTCCAGTATTCGAAGTTTTGAATTTCGCGGTTTTTAGTTTTCGTTGTTTTGTGGATTCCACTTCTTGGGCTCGAGATGCTGAAATTCGAGATTTCAGTTTTTCGAGCTTCTGAAGTGAATCCATATATATATATATATATATATATATATATATATATATATATGGATCTAGGACAGTTGATCAAAAGACCAACTGTCCGAATCCAACCCTACCGAACACCGTTTACCGAAACTGCTTTCACCGAAAAAGCAGTTTTGGTAAATGGAAGGTAAAACACACACACACAAAAACAAAACACACACACACCATGTTTACACAGGGGGGCTCCGCCCCCACACCCCCTACTTTTATATTCTCACTCCGAGATCGCACTACAGTGGGGAAAAGGGGAAAAGGGAATATTCCCTTATCCCCACTTTAGTCCGATCTCACCCACTACCACTTCGCCCCGATTCCCTGTACTTTTATGAAAGTTTTGCAAAAACACTTTTTACGATAAAAAGTGCTTTCGCGAAACTGTGACAGCCCGTTTTACTTTCTGTGAAACTGTCTTTCGGTAGACTGCTCTAGACCTATATATATATATATATATATATATATATATAAAAATATATATATATATATATTACTCCCTCCTGATATTACTTCACTCCCCTCTTTAAATCAATTTAAAATTAAACTAAAAGGCTACCTGGGGTCTACATGCACCTGCCATTGTCTCAACCCTGGCTAGCTATCTCTCTGAATACACTGCTACCAGATCCTGGTTATCTGAGTAATCCTTATTATAATAATTTGCTGTTATCATGTATAATAATTAAGTATACTAACTAAATCATGCTTTTAATTACATATCATGTAATGACTAACTTCACCTTGCTTTAACTGCATATGTTTTTTGTAACTTCTTTTATGTTTTTTGTATTGTCTTGCTTGGAGCTTTTCTCCCCAGGCCTCCGCTGAAAATGGACATGTATCCAGTCGGACTACCCCGGTTAACAAATGTAAAATAAATAAAATAAAAAATATATATATATATATATATATATATATATACATATATATATATATATATAGATTTACACACATTTATATATGTATATATATTTTTTTTGTTTGTTTTTTTTTTTTTTGTTTTTCTTAACAAAAAATGTAAACAATAAAAGACAAAAGATTACTAGGATATTAAGACTATAAAATATGTTCAGTGTGCAAATATGTAAAAAAAGAGGAATGCCTTCAAAAAAGATAAATTCTCAATCTAGAAACCAGTCAATTTACTGACAGCAATCATTTATTTTACTGGTGCAACTTTCAGCAATTGCAAAGATTGCTATTTTTCCCAATGTTGTTTGATTGTGAACTTAATATACTATATATATATATGTATATATAAAAGTTGGGGGAGTGTCTCATCCAAATTGGGGTGCAGGGGGCTTGTCACTCTTCAAAAATGTTCATTTTCATCATTGAAAGCAGCTCTTAGAGAATGCAGTTGGACGGACTGACTGTCACTGGCAAATCCTTGGGATTTTCAACATTTTGGCAATGAACAAAAACACAAAGATACTGCTCTACATTCCTAATCATATATAAATAAGTTTCAAAGAAAATATGGCTGCAAGGTAACTTGAAAACATGCGCTGTTTAGCATGATGTTACTTACAAAATAAGTGATAGTTTTCATCGCGTGCCTTGAGATTTTTCTGCATGTGCAAGGTATGTGTAACAAAGAAGTGTGAAGAACTTGAAATAGATATTAATATAAAAATGTACTCACCATAATCCTTGGTGGAAAATCATGGATATTTAATTTAACTTATTAGTTCGCATCTACTTTTAGCCACGGTGGTGCAGAGGTTAGCGTTCCTTGGTGGGAAATTATGGATATTTAATTTAACTTATTAGTTTGCATCTACTTTTAGCCACGGTGGTGCAGAGGTTAGCGTTGCCGCCTCACAGCAAGAGGTTCTCCGGTTCGATTCTTGGTTGGGGTGCCTTCTGTGCGGAGTCTGCATGTCCTCCCTGTGGTCGTGTGGGTTTCCTCCGGGTGCTCCGGTTTCATCCCAAAGACATGCTGTAGGTGGATTGGACACTCCAAATTGGCCCTAGGTGTGAATGTGTGCGTGTGTGTGCCTTCTGTGGAAGGTTGGGCGCCGGGCTGGCACCTCGGCACAGTAAAACTCCACTGTCAATCATGAGTGGACAGGTGATCCGCTGTGGCGACCACTAACCGGGAAAAAGCCGAAAGAAGAAGAAGTAGTTTGCATCTACTTTTAATTTGCAAAGTAGGCAAGGAAGAAAATCATATATGATCTAACCACTTTTTTTTCTTTTGGCTAGGATCAAGTGAAGTGTAATCACATATTCTAAACAACATATCTCCACATTCTTAAATGTAGTAAACTGTTTCCAAAAATAAAATGCTTTGAATAAGCATGATATTTACAGGAATCCGCTAAATTATGTCAATAAAATCATACACACACACACACACACACACACACACACACAAACACACACCCACACACCCACACACACACACGAGGTATTCTATATGAGTGAACTACTTAATGTTGAAAGTAAAATACCAGCATTAAGAAATTCGAATGCACAGAATATCAAATCCCTAAACATGAAATGTACACAAGATCAAGAAATTTCCTCTCTGATCTTCACACCAACCCCCCCCCCCAATAACAGTATAGCAGGGTTACGGGAAGTTTTTTTAACGTAAGGTATAGGGTTATGTTTGGAGGAAGGGGCAGTGTTAGCATTAGGGTTAACACCCATTAATAAGGTGGACAGGGGCCACAACCATGGAAAAAAAAGAACACCACACACACAGTGAAGCAGTGCTAGAACACAAACACAGATATCAATCGATCTGGGGCTACAACATGATGGTGGCTATTGCAAATTAACATATGCTCTTCTAGACTCATTTCCCAAATAACTCCTATGACCAGAAAAGACACCACAACATACTTTCTATAGACATCTACACTTTTCTATCAATTGTGATTCAGTAATATATGTTTTTAGTCAAATGAGATTTCAGTCAAATTATTTCATACAGTTGTGTACACTTACCATAAATGTAGATGTTTGAGTGTATTCACTGTTGCAGTCATTACATTTGGGTAATCTGCTGGCAGGTTGCCCTCAGTCGGCTGATTAACAAAGTCTTGGGTCCTGAGTCGGTTGCTGTCCCTTCTTCCATGAGGTCAGGTCATCAGGGGTATAAAACATACAGCCGACGCCATTACATCAGTTTTTCTTGCCCCAGATGTCAGGTGCCCCCCAAATGGGGAGCAAATAAAATTAAAAACACAAAAAATATACCTCCAATACCAAAAGCAAATACACCAAATGGGCTTATAAGCATAGTGAAAGAAAGTATAGGTATAGTCAGAGAAACATAGGGGGCTGCAGGGAGGGTAACCAGGACTGCAACAGTGAATACACTCGAACATCTACATTTATGGCAAGTGTACAAAACCATACTATGTTCTTCATGTTTCACTGTTGCAGTCATTACATTTGGGTAGATTCCCAAAGCTATGGTAGGGTGGAGGAAATGATACAGCATTAGGACCAGCTATAAGGCCCTGCAGGACAGCAGTGGTAAAGCCAGCTCTGGATTTAGAGAAGAAAGGTAAATGGTAATATTTGGTGAATGTATGAACTGAGCTCCAGGTAGCAGCTTCTAGAATGTCTCTGGTAGGAACACCTCTGAGAAAGGCTGTAGAAGTAGATGCAGCCCTGGTGGAATGAGATCTGATCCCCTGGGGGATAGTTTTACCATGGTGCATATAGCAGAAATTAATACAATGGCTTATCCATTTGGAAATAGTCTGCTTTGAAACAGCCTTTCCCTCTGCCCCTGCAGCAAATGCCACCAGTAGTTGTTTAGATTTTCTTTGAGATTTTGAATTTAAGTTACCTGTGTACATCCAATGAATGCAGAATCCATTCTCCCTTGTTCTGTGGATTGGGAAAGAAAGTTGGCAAATGAATGGTCTGATTAAGAGCCACACTGGATACCACCTTAGGCATGAAGGATGGATTGGTCCTGAGAGACACCCTGTCCGCATAAAAAATGATGAAAGGCTTCACTGCCATAAGAGCCTGTAATTCAGAAATCATTCTAGCTGAAGTGACTGCTAAAAGGAAAGCTGTTTTCCAGGATATAAATTTTAAGTCTGCAGTAGCAGCTGGCTCGAAAGGAGGGAGAGTGAGTTTTTCCAATACAAAATTGAGGTCCCAGGCAGGGGTTGGAGCTCTCCTGGGTTGTCTTAAGTTTTTGGCCCCTCTGAGATACTGCTTTAGCAGAGGATGAGAGAAGAGGGGAGGTTCTGTGTTGTAATGAGCTGAAATACACCCACACACCCACACGAGGTATTCTATATGAGTGAACTACTTAATGTTGAAAGTAAAATACCAGCATTAAGAAATTCGAATGCACAGAATATCAAATCCCTAAACATCAAATGTACACAAGATCAAGAAATTTCCTCTCTGGTCTTCACACCAACCCCCCCCCCCCCAAAAACATTATAGCAGGGTTACGGGAAGTTTTTTTTATGTAAGATATAGGGTTATGCTTGGAGGAAGGGGCAGTGTTAGCATTAGGGTTAACACCCATTAATAAGGTGGACAGGGGCCACAACCATGGAAAAAAAGAACACCACACACACAGTGAAGCAGTGCTAGAACACAAACACAGATATCAATCGATCTGGGGCTACAACATGATGGTGGCTATTGCAAATTAACATATGCTCTTCTAGACTCATTTCCCAAATAACTCCTATGACCAGAAAAGACACCACAACATACTTTCTATAGACATCTACACTTTTCTATCAATTGTGATTCAGTAATATACGTTTTTAGTCAAATGAGTTTTCAGTCAAATTATTTCATTCAGTCAAATGAGCATTCAGTATATCTATATATATCTATATCTAGGCATATAAATATCTCTGTCATAACACACATACACACAGGCACACACACACAGACACAGAGACACAGAGACACACATACAGACACAGACACCAATTATTTTAATTATTTAAATACTTTTACCCTCCCATTGTATTCCAGACATCCAAAATACTGACTGTTCACCCCACCAAGCAGTCTTGTCTTGAGGTGACTGGCCTTACCACAAATGTGCCTTCAGAAACTGCCCCAGTCTCATCTCATCTTCTTACACGAGTGAGCAACGGGGTGTTCCTCTAAGTAAATAGCTAAGTTTGAATTACCCTTCTTCTGTCTTCTTGACTGCTTAGTGCACTGCATTGAAAGGTTAACCCTTTTTTCCATAATTCTTTTAAAATCTGCGTATTCTACTGTTGTACTACATAGGCCCCTCCTACAAATTCACATTCATTAGTACCAACTATTTCACAAGGAGCTAAGTATCATGTAGTCACAGCTTTCCTCATCATCTATTTCCAGCCTGATGGCTATAGGAAGACTGAAGTAATGTGAGAAATGACTCATGCCCACTGTCAGCTGCTCAATTCTTCATACCGACTATATAATTTGTGAGATGTGCAAGCATTTACATATATCACAGGCCAAACTCACTTCAAAGACTGTGGACTATACCCGTCCAGTTGTCAGTTATAACATCCACCTCACACATCCATGCCCAGCATGTCCTAGACAAACAAATACGTTTTTTATGCCCAGGTGCTTCAAATGTCCGGGCCCAAGCCACAAAGACTTACAAAATAAATATCTGGTATACAAGGCACTCAGTGTCACACTAACAGGCAAACAGCATACAAAGATAGTATAGAAAATAAAAGTACCAAAAGGGGTGACTCAGCTGACACGCCAAAGCCCTTAAGGTAGCAAGGTTGAGACAATACATTTGGTGATGTGTTAGTCAGACATGACTCCATAGTCAGTCAGACACACAGATGCACCATGCACTATGTTGAGCAAAGATAGAGAGATGGTTAGCTGCTTCTCAGGTGGCAGAATTTACAGTGTTACTAGAGTCCTCAAATTCCTTCAACGTAATTACACATATGATATGGTCAAGGCACACGTGGGGAGGGAATGAAGAGGCAAATGACAAAGCTCTCAGAATATGCATCTGAAATTGGGGTGAAACAATCCCTGAGCAGTATCTTACCATAACCAAGAATGATAGTTGACTTCAGTTATTGGATTAGTTAGATAAGTGGATCCACTACATATCAGCCTGGGAGAAGATGACTGACAATCTTGGTTGCTGCTTTACTAGGGATGACCTGTAATTACCTGCCTAGCTATCTAAAATCAAAACTATATAAAGATAGCACTGCTCAATGCTAGATGCCTAAACAATAAGTTGTACTCCTTACAGACCTACTTAATTCTTGAAAATATGTAAATCTATGTGGACATGGTTTCAGAACAGTGATAGGGCCACCAGCAGAGTTTCAGTGCTTATGACTTATTCAGACCCAAAGTGAAAAATTATGGTGTTATTGCATCCCTAAAAAGCTCTAAACCAACCAGTTCAGGTCCAAACTAGGGGTTCAAAAATATTCAACCTGTTTCTCACCAATATTTCCACACTATGCTCAATACCTACCATTATCATGCAACTGGTCAAATCTGACCACCATTTGGCAGCACTCAAGACGAAGATAAAATCTGACTTACCACAAAACCTTTGTCTTTAGAGACTACTTTAAGGTAAACCTAATCCAACTAATTGATAAAATGTAAACACTCTCTGCATCTCGATGGCCCCATCTTATATGCTGGCATATTTCTGTATAATTTCTGTGTCCACTTCAAAGCATGAATCAAGGGCTCTCTCCCCGTAAGACATAAATACAATGCCAAATTCAGGAATAAACCCCTACGGTGGTATCCTAGTATATAAAAGATATATTTCTATCTCTCTCTCTCTCTCTCTATATATATATATATATATATATATATATCTATCGATGGGTTCACTACAAAAGACCGAAAACCCACAAGACTGACGCCCGTAATCCCGAGACCAAATACCCGAAAGATGAGAAGACCGACGGACCACAAGCACGAAATTCAAAATCGTGAACGATCAACACACATACAGTACACACAGTGTCCCCCCAAACCCAAACAAATAATCCTACACTGCGTCCCCCACACCCCCCCACTTTAAAATTCTAACTCCAAGATCGCACAAACACACACACAAGGCAAACTCACACATTACAGTCCCTCTTACACACACACACACACACACACACACACACACACACACACACACACACACACACACACACACACCACAGTCACAACACACACTAACACACACTAAAGTCCCTCACAAACACACTTACACACATATACTTATCCGAACCACAACACCAGAAGTGCTAACTCAATATCCCTTCTGGTCTCGGTAATTTGGGCGTTGGGATTCTGAGCGTTCGGTATTTCGCAGGGGACCCATATATATATATATATATATATATATATATATCTACATACACACACAGACATCCACAATAAGAGAATGAAACTTATAACCTGTAAAAGCATTACCTAGAGATGAACTGAAAGAGATCAACACAGAACTCAAAAACAAAATCAAATCCTACAAAAGTAAGAATGAGTTCAGAGCTGCTACCTCTTGCTAAAACCTTCTTCACCTATGTCAAAAACCTTAGAGGAAATGTTTAGCAAAGTTCAGAGGTAATACATAACAACTAAACTTACTTGTCACCCGAGTACGTGGCCAACGTATCAGTGGACAAATTCAGCTCTAACTTTACTATCTCCCCCAAGTTTTCCCAACTTATTAGCACACCCACACCACTCCCTCTAATCACCTCCAACCAGGTCCTGAATGCTCTCCCTAAGGTCAAAGTCACTTGCTCCATGCTTCCTGTTGCCAGCAGTGCCCCCAGTGGACTGGTTCTAGGACAACTTTTCTTTGGTATTTACTTCTATGATGTCAAGGCTGAGATCAAGGGTCTATTGCTGAGCAAGTGGTGGGTAGAAGGGTTATGATTAAGGTGTACTGTAGCATGGGAGAGAGTGTGGACTCTGTCTGAGAGTTTTACTGGATATGATAAATTGTAGGAGTATAAAGGCAACTGAGTGGAAATGGAGGGAGGTAGGTAGAATTCTGGCTCAGCTCTTCATATTAGTGACAACAGAGATCAGTTGTGTCTTTCACAGAGGTGACTAGGAGACTTCCTTCTACTTCACTTGCCAACTTATGCAAATTTTGCTGTCCCCTAAAAAGCAAAATGTCAAAAACGCTGCACATCTTCAAAAATGTTCTCACAGTAGTAAAATGTCTGTCTTGTTTCTAATGCAAAGTTATTTTGTAGTATCTCTAACATATCCACTACACCCAGCAGTACTAGTTCCATGCAGTAACACTATTAATGTGACAGTGTAGTGGTCTAAGCTTGCTAGCACATAGGCTAGAATTGCCTTCCCGTAGAGCATGTTACCTTGTAATATCTTATAGAGTGTAAAGTCCTCAGGAAAAAAAAAAAACGCTACAGGCTCAGACTCCCTGCAAACACTGCTCTATGTAAGCATTAAAAGCATAGCAATCTATGGTATACCTGCTTATCTTCAGGCAATATTTTCCAACAATCAAGGATTAGACGCAATAACTGCCCTTCCATACCTGTTTGTAGTGGCCACCCAGAGCTATGGGGGGGGGGGGTCAGAATCATAGCAAACCCACACAAAGGGCCAGCACTGACACACTAGTACCTGTCTTCAGATTCTAAAACATGCAGAATCTGACAGCACCATGGAATGTAAGGAATCTATCCAGGTGTGTAAAACTCTGAATCAAAAAGTATACAAAATTCAAAACCCATCACAATTATTCTAGGACTGTCTGATGCCTTTTTATAAAACAGAAGTCACTGGTAGCTTGAAACCAAAATTAACTTCTTAAACTATACGTTTGTTTTACCTAAGAAAAGAAAAAAAAAGCACCTGCAACAAAATCAAACAAACTTTCTCAGAAATTCCAAGTAAGCAGTCTATATTTCAATTCCCCAAATATTCATCACCATGTTGTTGTATCTTTCGGCTTTTCCCGGTTAGGGGTCGCCATAGATTGGCAGTTGATTTTTACGTACGGAGTTGCCAGCCCTGACGCACAACCTTTAACGAAGGAACGCCCATTCACGCATGTCCCCACGCAAAAGATGATGTAGCTGAGTCGAACCGAACAGCGTCTCTTACTGTGTGAGGCGACAATGCTACCGCAACGCCACCACCGCAGAGAACTTCAAATTTGTAAGTAGCACAATTTTTAATGATGCAATAACTGTTAATATCACTAGATGGCGGAATGCTTTCACTTACTTCAAAATTATTTCCATTCAAAAGAATTTGAAGCCCTACAAAAAGATGCGTTTATTTTCTACCAGTGAATTAATTTTCCTAAACATTCCAACATCACAAAACCTCTGTTACTTCATCCATGCAATTTGCCATCTGCTAACTCTAAGTACAACATTCCTACCTGATCAAACTGTAATTTAGAATTATTTTTGTAACTTACAGTAGATAAGTCTCATCTTAATACTGTAGCCAAGTCCATTTCTTTTTTTAACCAAATATTTTTAATAAGCCATCACGATTAAATGTAATATCTAGAAAGTAAAAACCTTTAGGTTACTCTTGCAAGTGCTATTTCTGTGAAAAAGCAGCCCAAAATGACATGAACACTGCAGCTTACAAGTTACATTGTGGGGAGTGGTTCACTCCACAATACTACATACCTATGTGTCACCCATTTACCCTCATTCTCAATAGCATCAATTCTAAGCTCACTGCATCTTGAGAGAAAAGTGATTGATTTCCCCTATGCAGCATGACCATAATCTGAAGCTCATATACCAACTGTCATACCCCGAAACTAAGTTTGGCCTTGACTAAGTTACAGTTTAAAATCAAAATCCATACAGCATGTTTATATAGGTAGTCCAAAGCATCTAACACTTACAGTAATTACTGCTTATCTTAAAAATATCACTCAACTCTTATCCATAGAGCCAACTTTTCATTAAGACAAAATTGTCCCTCCATACAGATGTACAAATTCCACCATCATCCTATTACTGGTTTTACTTAAAGTGGTGTAAAACTAGAACTCCCTGCCACAGAAAATGCAAACTTGTTCAAACACGTCCAGGAGAAAGTATTCTTTTCATATCTGTAAAATTATATTCTGTTTTCTTCAAACAGCACTGGCTTATTTTCACGCTTGTTTCATTAAATGACATTGACAACTATCCCGTCTATTTCTGCATGCTATCAGCAATTTTTAATAGTAATGGCTTTTGATGTTGTTTCACATAAGCACAATGCATCAGTGACTATGACTGTGGCTCTCCTGAGGGCTTCAGTGTTTAGGAAGACAGAGTGAGAGAAATCTAGCTGTGCAAAGGAAGCTTGCATGACAATGACACCTATACAACTGCCATATTTTAATGATGTCATAACATGGAAGGCCAAATCAAGCTTTAAACACAAACAACTAGAAGCTATTTTATTGAGTCGTGTTGAAACAAAACACCACACACAAACACACAACAAAAAAGATGCTAAGTTGTGAAGTATAACAGACAAAAATGAGATAGTGTGGACTGTGGAAATTATGTGTGTGTGTGTGTGCGGGGGGGGGGGGGGGTACAACAGTACAGCGTACAGGGCCATTGTTGCATGCCATTTGAACCGTGACTTTGAGAAGTAACAGTTACGTTCATATTTTCAGCATTATGATGGGCACATTCAAGGTGGCCTTAAGCCTCTGCCAGGAGTGT
Organism: Protopterus annectens; assembly: GCF_019279795.1. Lineage (NCBI taxonomy): Eukaryota > Metazoa > Chordata > Ceratodontiformes > Protopteridae > Protopterus > Protopterus annectens. Next base: position 1,350,767,681 of record NC_056729.1, on the reverse strand, counting down.
GTCTTGTCCGTTCTCCTGTTTATGATTTTCATGGACAGGATATCAAGCCAAAGGCAATATCTGGGCAGCTTCTTGTCAGAAGATGTGATGGTTGCATCTTTGTTGTTTGCAGCTGATGTTGTCCGATAGGCCTCTGCTGACTGATTTTGACATCTAGCATGTACTGGATTAATTTGCTGCTGAGTGTTAAGCAGATGAGATGAAAGTGAGCAACTTCAAATTAGAGATAATGTCTTGCTTTCAGAATACAGTAAATTGTTCTGTGAAGGTGAGGGGTGAATAGATACTTCAAGTGGAGAAGTTTAGGTGTACATGTGGCTTGTTCACAAGTGAAACTAGAGCAGCTTGGGAGATTGACCATCCGATGGGTGCAGTGACAGAAGTATGCAGCTCTCTAATGCACTATGAAGGGAGCCAAGAGACTTTACTTCCTCATTCTTAGCTAAGATTATGAATTTGTGTAGCAGCTGAAAGGATAAGACTATAGATAGTAGTTGCATAAATAAAGTTACTTCACAAAACATCTCGGCTAACTCTCCATGACAAAGTGAGGAGTTCAGCAATCCAGGAGGATTTCTAAATGCAGCCACTGCTCCCTTACAAGGATTGAGGCCAACTAAGGTGGACTGGGTCTTTCCTGGACATGTTAATAAGTAGGCCCACCGGTTCTATATCATGAAATTGACATCTGAAAATGTCAACTCACATTTGTTCGACATGGAAATGTCGAACTACAACTTTCCCAAATAGCCAAATCACCGTTTTGTTATACCTGCCCTTTCCCCGACTGTAGTGCGGTCTCAGAGTTAGAATATTTAGTTAGGGGGGCAGCCCCCCATGGTAGGGGGTGTGGGGGCGAAGACCCCAGTTAAACATGTTTGTTTTTGTGTGGCGTTGGTTTTTGGCCAACCGATTTCTTTCTGTCGGAAAGAAATTGGTGATTTGGCCATTTGAGTATGTTAGAGTTCGACATTTTCGTGTTGAACAAATGTGAGTCAACATTGTCAAATGTCAATTTCGTAATATAGACCTGGCCCACCAAGGAGGGTCATTAAAGAATACCCACAATATATTGGAGTTTATATCAACTTGCCTGGAACACCTAGGAATCCCACAGGATGATTTAAAGGAAGATGCTGGAGCTAAGAAAATCGAATTTACCCTGCTACTCTTGTTACTTGTGTCATGTCACTTTGGGCGGCACAGTGGTGCAGAGGTTAACATTGTCACCTCACAGCAAGAGGTTCTCCGGTTCGATTCTCGGCTGGGGTGCCTTCTGTGTGGAGTTTGCATGTTCTCCCTGTGTTCGCGTGGGTTTCCTCCGGGTACTCCAGTTTCCTCCCACATTCCAAAGACATGCATCTGGAGCATTTCTCCCCGGGCCTCTGCTGAAAACAGGCTCTGTGGAACCTAGTCGGACATTCCCGGTCAACAAATGTTAAATAAAAATAAAAATACTACCATGAGACTTCGCCAGGACAAGTGACACAGAAAATGGATGGAATGTTAGATATTATCTCTCTAGAAATTAGACATATGTTCATAGGTAAGTACTAGGCTAGCTTACCTAGAAGGCCATTTTAAGCCTAGCCAATTTCTCCTTTTGTGCTTGAAATAACCCTGTCCCATTTGCTTATACACTGGCCTTATCCAACCCATAGTCACTAATTATATATTAGCCGTAATGGGAAGAACTGGAATCATACATAGATAATTTGAGAGGATCCATGCATGGAATAAAGCATTGAGGAGCTGCATCTGTCCATAAGTAGTGCAGGGGAAGTCCTTGGGTACATTTTCTGTTTATGATCCACAGATCTAAGCTGCACTTGAAAACAGACAGGGTTATACTTTGTTTTATGTAAATCGGAAGTCTGTCTACAGCAGTGGTCTGCAAAATATACCTGTCCCAAGTCATTCTGTTGATGTTGCAGAAGAGGTTTAGGTCCCTATACCAAGTATTTCTGATGCCATCTAACTTGCTGATATGCAATAAATCAATTAGCAATGGGTCAAAGGGTGACTTGAATGCCAGCACATGTAACCTCTTTGCAGTCAGTAGGATACCAAGTATGGTGGCAGGACTTTGATTTAGTCCAATTAGGGCATGTTGCTTAGGTCTTGTATCCTTTTAGTAAGATATTTCTTTTTGTTTTCCATTTGCTGCATGTGTCTGTACAGATACATGCCAAAGGAGGTAGTATATTCAATGACTGTACTAATGAAGGCTGAGTAAAGGGGAACTATGGCATTCCTAGATCTAGACACAATCCCTTTGTTTATAAGCTGTGCAAAACAGAAGGACTTTCTTATAACAATAAACACATATTGGTCAAATGTTATTGTCCACATAAGTTCCCAAATCCCAAAGAACTGGGTCAGCTCTTAGGAGCATATTGTCAATGTAGTTGTCCCCTGTGGTAGATGACTTCCCAAAGGATACAGTAATGCATTTTTTGGCATATAGTTTCAGACCATGATTCTGACACCAGTTATTTATTTGAGACAAGCACTGCTGCAGGACGGCTAAGTCATTTGTGGATTTGATGACTGCTCCTAGCTTGCAGTCATCTGCAAATTTAGTCAGCCAGAGTACTTTGGTATTGGCTTTTACTTCAGAAAAGTAGATGCCAACAGGAGAGGTCCCAGTACAGAACCCTGAGGGATTTCACTGGTGACTGGTCTCTTTCTGGAAGTAACTTCCCTCTTTTGATTATCTGCATCTTATCTGTGAGCCAGTTGTCAATCCAGTGGGTGACATAGGGGTTTATTCCCAGTTTATTTAGTTTCTTTAATATGTTTAAGTGAGGAGTTCTGTCAAAAGTTTTGGCCAGGTCAAGGTATGTGGTGTGTATGATTTTGCCTTCATCCATTGCTTTGGTAACCTGTTCAAAAAAAATCCACCAGGATGAATAAGTATGACCTGACCTTGATGAATCTAAACTGAGATGGGTCCAGTGTTTGGAGGTTCCCTATGTCCTAACTGATTAATGCCATGTTAAGTCTTTCCATGGCTTTGCATATGAGGCTGGTCAGACTTATGGATTTGTAGCTGCCTGGGTCTGTGGAAGGTCCTCCTGGATGTAGGGGAATGACTGTATGTGTTCTCCATTCACTGGGTACAAAACTTGTACTGAAGCTGAGACTGAATAGTGTTGTTAGGGGTGTGGCTAAATTGTGTTTCAAGCTATTTAAGATACATCCAGAGATATTGTCAGCACCCATCAATGCAGTACATTTAGCTTTTAATAGCACTTTTAAGACTTGGTCTTGTGTGGTAGCAGGAGGTGAGCCAGTTTCAGGTATATCTTGACGGATGTCTTGTGTGACAGCAGGAGGTGAGCCAATTTCAGGTATATCTTGACGGATGTCTTGTGTGACAGCAGGAGGTGAGCCAATTTCAGGTATACCTTGAGGGACAGGTGAGGGAGGGTGGGAGGTGAGAGTTGGATCTAAATTTATCAAATAGAAGGTTGGCTATATCTTCAGTCTCAGTATAGGTAACATTGCTCACAATCAGCAAAGCACATCGCTGCATTGTGCTTTTGAGATTACGGTCATAACCAAAAATGCCTTGCAACTGTCTTTGGCTTGGGTAGTCATTTTAGCCTCAAACTTGGCTTTGGTGAATTTTATTAAGCACTCAAAAAGAATTCCCCTGCACGGAAGTGATTTCACGGCTCAAAATACCATTGTAGGCAGAAATCAAAAGCCAGCAGCTGTGAGCTGTGTAACTAATTTAATTAGTTAATAAAAATGAAAAACAACAAGAATAAACAGACCAGTTTCGGCTATGACATTGACCTGGCCTTCATCAGTGTTATTTTACAGCAGCATCTTGAAGTTCTTATATACATTTACAGATAATTAATCATAGATTTTCATTGGTGAGCTCATGAATATTCATGAATGTTCCAAATCATAAATATTCATTAAGACCAGGCTGGAACAGTCCACCTAATTTCACAATCCATTTTTTCTCTTTTGCATTTAGTTTACTGTGCCATCCAGATTTGTTGGATCTGTCACCTACTATTTTATCAATAATGGTAAAATGAAATTTTGCTGTGGTATATTTGAGAGTGTGTTTATAAAGGGCATTGCTCATTCTTTTACATTTAACATCACTGAGTTGTTCAGAAATATGTAATCTGAGGGGTCTAGATGTCTGTCCTATGTAAAATGCATGACAGCTACAGGAATCCATGTAAATGATCCAATCTGTGCTGCAATTTGCAAAAAACTTAATATCAAATACAGAAATCAAAGTTTGAGTCATATTATGATTGATGGAATCATATTGATGTTTATAGTGGTTGAAATAAGATCCAAGATTCTTCCCTTTTCTGAATGAGAACATACAGGTGTCAGATAAATGTTGTGACAAAAAATTGTCAGCTAAGAGAATATTCCAATATCATCTGATGGCATCAATGACTCTGTTGGTATTCCTGCCATATGTGGTAACGAACCGTAAAGTGTTATTTGTGTGTTGTGATTTTTGTTTATAATTGAGAAGGTCCTCTCTGTCTAAATTTGCAGCATAATTGCTTGCTGCATGTACATAACCCATGCTGTAACCTCTTTCTTGAAACCTATTAGACATGAATTCAAAGGTATATTTGTCTGAACAGATACGTCTCATCCTAATGAATTGAGACTTGGGGATATTTTTAGTGATATGTGCTGGATGAAAGCTGGATGCATGGAGTAAGGTGTTATATTCTGGGTATTTTCTGAATACTTCAGTACGAAGTGTGTTGTCTTCATTCCTGGTGATCAACACATCCAAATATGTGATCTTGTATCGGTCATGGTTGATGGTGAATTGTAAGCCCCACTTGTTATCATTGATATACTCAACGAATTCCATCAAGTATTCCACATCAGACCTCCACACCATCCAGCAATCATCCAGATATCTACACCAAATATCAATTTCCCCCATAGATGATTTGTTCTTCTATGTATGCCATATATAAATCTGCATATATGGGAGCAAACGATGCACCCATTGCAGTACCCCGTACTTAGTTAACATTGTTGGCCATAGAAGAAAACATTTTTGGTGAGAACATGTTCATTCAAACAAATGAGGAAAGTATTGAAGCTGGGTTTGTATAACTCAGATTTATGTAACCAGTATTCAATGGCATCAAGCCCAGCCCAGTGTGGTATATTGGTATATAATGCACAAACGTCTAATGTGCACAGCAACCAGTGATCCTCAATTTGCATTTAATTTATAATCCCTAAGAATTCTGTGGGGTCCTGAATTCTGGATCTTACCCATCTCAGCAATGGTTTTTGATGTTTGGTTAAAAATTCAGATAGTGGTTCGGTTAAAGAACCATTACCTGCCACTATTGGTCGACCCAGGGGATTCAGGGGATCTTTATGAACCTTTGGCAGAAAATAGATATATTGGCTGTTTGGATCTGACAATGTAAGGTGATTTTTGGTGTTTTGTGTGATGATGCCATTTTCTACTGCTAAATCCAAAAATATATCAATCTGATGTTTGAACATAGATGATGGATCAAGAGGCATTTTGGTGTAGTATCTGGCATCATCCAATTGTCTCCGAGCCTCAGCATCATATTGTGCCTAATTCATAACTACCACAGCACCACCTTTGTCCGCAGAAATAATTACCAAGTTCTTGTTGTTAGAAAGTTCCTGTAGAGTTGAAATATCAGTCTAAGAGATTATTAGAACTGGGGTGAGTCATACTCGATGTAAAATGTAAATCTTTGAGAACACTGTTTTGGAAAAAACTCACACAGGGATGCATTGGTGGAACAGAGGTGGATTTGTTGTATTTAAATGTATCAACTGATACACCATCAGAGATAGTATCATAAAAGCACAATTTTAAATTGAGCCATCTACAAAATGCTATCACATCTTGTGCAAATGTATCTTCTGGAACAAAAAATCCGGTATAAACGAGAGACCTTTATTCAACAAAGTGGTTTGTGAGTCAGATAATGTTACATCAGAGATATTTAATACGTTTGTACTAGGACCAATATTTATTTGTTCGTCAAAAGTCCATTAGACCCGCAACACTTTTTATTTTTTCAATGTTTTCTGCCTCCCCTCTTATAAGGCCTAAAGTGGCCATACTGTTATTCCTTTTGGGGGTGGGAGAGTCTGGGGCCTGCTGTGTGTCCAAATCTGTACCAGAAGGAGAAGAATCTCCCCCAGATGAGTCAGTGTATGTATTTCATTTTCTAAGAATGGACTTGGGATGTTTACGTTTGGGGGTGGCATTGGTTTTTTGATAGACACCTTCAAACCTGACGTGTCTGGTATGTTGAAAAGGATGGCCTTTGTCATAGTCTGTTTGATCCCTTTGAAATTTTTTGAGTTTCCTATCTTTAAGCTGTTGTTCAAAGGTTAATAAATCTGAACTAAGTTTGGACAATTGGGTGGAAAAAATGGTTGATCCATGTACTGATTGCTTTCATCACATAATTTACTAACATTGGTGATTTCCCTATCAATGATATGCTCATAGTATCTGGATAGTGCTTCCACAAATCTCATGGAACAATTTTGTTGTATTGTTGACCATTTACTGGTTAATTGTTCATCTAATTCAGTGACTAATGGCTGGATTTTGACTCTAAGCCCTCTGGGGGTTATCCCTTTGGCCATGTACGCTTTGAATAATTTAAGGTGCCATACATTGGATCTTAATGTTTTCATATTTCTGTTCAATTGCTGGAATAACTTATCACAATGGGTTTGTGGGTTTCAGTAGTATTCAAACTGTTATCATTGGGCCGTTCACCTATCCCAAAAATACCCAGATCTTCTTTATCAGAAGAAAGCCCGGCCAAGATCCGATTCAGATCCATTATAATAAGGTAATAATAGATGAAAAAAGGGAATTGGGATATAAAAATGGAAACTTTCAGAAAAAGCAGACTCAATTGTAACTAAAAAACAATGTCAGGTGTAGAACCTTAACAAATTGAGTAAAAATAATATTAGTCAAAGTCCAAAGACTAGTTACACATGTATACAATCCAAAAACAGACTTCAGTTGTAAGAATAAATGTAAAAAAGGAGTAAATGCAGTACCACGTCCTTATGGTCGAACAAATTCCACGTGGGAACTGGGCAATAGTGGCCAGTGAAACAAACAAATGGTTAAATCAATCACAAATTTGTCAAAACAAAAGTTTTGATCAATGTGAAATCCTCGTGTCTCAATACCTGGATAGACCCTAATACAAGTTATCATAAATAAACCTTGTCATCTGGCCTTGACTTTAATATTTGAATATATACTGAGACCTATGATAAATGAGAAGAACCATGCCATGTCCAGATCCACTTGTGATTAGATACAAAATCCTGGACAATAATGGTCACTGCAAATAAATTAAATCCCAACTGCCATTAACAAATGGCAATGGGCTTATAAAAAATATATAGAGACAAAATTTGGCTTGATAAACATGTGTAAATCTGTGGAAGAAATGGTATCTAAAAGCTACCGTTGAGTTCGTAGAAAAACCCAATTTGTCTGGTTTGTAGTGGAGTCCTGTAATGTTGGACTATATTCTGGCAGGGTGAAAAAGGAAAAAAGGAAGTGGGGGGGCTAGAAATATATTATATATATCTCCCACTGTTGGTAAAACCAACTGGTGAAAATAAGCCTAGTGCAATGTATTTGGTACCAAAATGGTACTATGTTGAATTATTGTATGTTGTGTAAGAGTACTGGTATAAATACAAAAAACTAAAATGTGGTATTCACTTAAAGGTCTCAATACACCAGACCAGATTTCAAAAAGTTGTACAAAACAATCTTGGACTGTGAACCATATAAGCTGTTACATGCACATTGCAATACATTAATTCCAAACATAACCCATGTATAAATCCCAAACATATAGCTAAATAAATATCCTGAGTATTATTATTAATATTTAACAAAAAATGAATCCAATGGATATTGTCCGTTAGAGGGAATGTCCACAAATTGCCTGACTGTTGCAGGCCCAGTAGGATGGCACCTGAATATATCTTGATTAATAAGGCATAAAGATTTCTCAGTTATTGTAAAAATGACCTTTGTCTGGATAATTATCAGATATCCGATGTTCCGGATGAATGTGGTACAGTTGTATCAACATAAACACACAGTCATTATTGTCCAACCCAATTTTTAAAGACAGCCATTAGCCCTTTATATTCTTGGATCACAAAAATTTCCACTCAAACAAACTCGCAGATGACACAGCTTTCTGTATATATAAACCGCATAGCTACAGAATATTAAATACTTTCTGTCCCCAAAAGTGTAACGAAAATCATGTGCGTATATGCTGTAGTCTTGAAAGGAACACCAATAAGTTCTTTATAGTTGAATTGTTTGGCAGAGTTATTTATTAAGTTCCAAGTTCATAAAAAGTATTGACTTCCTAGTGTATCACGAAAAACAGCCCCATAACAATGTGAAAAACACAAGCGAAAAAAGAAAGAAATTATCTTGAGAGCCTTGAAAAATGGCCGATAATTCAATTAACTGTATGCAGTTGTTTCCACAGGATAGTTATAGTGTTAATAAAGCCATTTCTGCCCCTTTTGGATCATCAAGGATCAATGTAAATGGAGTGTTTCACTCAAGCATACTCACAGCCGTTTTTAATGAAACCGCATCTTCCTGCTGTGCTAGAAATATGATGTTATTCGACCCGGAACGTGCTGCCAAATGTAAATGCACTGATACACCTCCGACATGATCCAGATATAGAATTATGTAAAATACTTAGCGTGGTATATTGCCCACTGCAGTTTGTAGAAACATGAGTTGAGAAAGGCCCCATTACACTCCAAATTCAACTACTGACGAAAAATACTCCAAACAGCATGAAATTGTAAACCACAGTCAGCGAATGTGAAAAAAGTCCATTAATGTTGAAGGCACATAATCCTGTCCAGCCAAAGGTGGAAAAATAACATTAATAAGAGCTCAATAATTATGGAGAATCTGGTACAGATTCTACCAGCACAGCAGACCACAGACTGCCAGCAGACCACAGACTGCCAGCAGGAAAGAAGTGTGCACACGAAAAGAATTCTCCTGCGCAGAAGTGATTGCACGGCTCAAAATAACATTGTAGACAGAAATCAAAAGCCAGCAACTGTGAGCTGTGTAACTAATTTAATTAGTTAATAAAAATGAAAAACAACAAGATTTGTTGGACCTGTCACCTACTATTTTATCAATAATGGTAAAATGAAATTTTGCTGTGGTATGTTTGAGAGTGTGTTTATAAAGAGCATTGCTCATTCTTTTTTCTCACAACATTTATCTGACACCTGTATGTTCTCATTCAGAAAAGGGGAAAATCTTGGATCTTATTTCACCTACTATAAACATCAATATGATTCCATCGATCATAATATGACCCAAACTTTGATTTCTGGAGAGAAGTTAGATGGCTGCATGCCATGTGGCCACTGCAGCCATTGTAAACATGTTGAAAACCAAACAATTTGCCAGTAGTAATTGTGGCACCATACTTGATATTAAGTTTTTTGCAAATTGCAGCACAGATTGGATCATTTACATGGCTTCTTGTAGCTGGCATGCATTTTACATAGGACAGACATCTATACTCCTCAGATTACGTATTTCTGAACACCTCAGTTATGTTAAATGTAAAAGAATGAGCAATGCCCTTTATAAGCACACTCTCAAACATACCACAGCAAAATTTCATTTTACCATTATTGATAAAATAGTAGGTGACAGATCCAACAAATCTGGATGGCACAGTAAACTAAATGCAAAAGAGAAAAAAAATGGATTGTGAAATTAGGTGGACTGTTTCAGCCTGGTCTTAATGAATATTTATGATTTGGAACATTCATGAATATTCATGAGCTCACCAACGAAACTCTATGATTAATTATCTGTAAATATATATAAGAACTTCAAGATAGCTGAAACCGGTTTATTTATTCTTGTTGTTTTTCACTTTTATTAACTAATTAAATTAGTTACACAGCTCACAGTTGCTGGCTTTTGATTTCTGTCTAGAATTTTATTAAGCTCCTCAGTTGCTTGTTTATTTCAGTGACAAGGGCTCTACGAATGTGGGAATTACTTTTCTTACTTTTGGTCAAAATTCTTTTCTTTTTATTTTAGAGTTTGTTGATATTATAGTTCCACCATGTGGGTTTGTTTCTGGGGTTTGCCCTGCACTTGCCCCTATGAGGTACATGCTGGTACAGTGTGGTAGTGTACATTTCTGAGCATTCAGTGGAATTAACTGGGTTTTGTAGGAATTTGAAGCTTGCCAATATATCACCTAGGTACAGGTAGTTTATCTTAAAGAAATTTCAAAAGACACCTTGGGTGGAAGGGATCTCTGGTATATATCAGTGATATGACAAAAGCTGAAAAAGGACTATGCGTACAGAAAACAGATACACCAAGGTGGCTTTTATGTGTGACTGTCCTTTTTATTTATATGTTTTAATTCTCCTCCCTACCAGGCCTGCCTGATGGCACCACTACCATTACCCATGTGGCCCATTCCTTTTGTCAAGGGAGACTACCCTGATGCAAAAGCTAGGAAACAGTAGCAGTCATTTGTTTCTGCTGGGGTGCCTTTACAGCCCATTCATTCTCTATATTGAAAGATTAGTTAATAGGTAGTGGACCATATTCTGGGTCTGGTAAGGCAGGTACTCCCACTCTCAGAGCAGCTCTACAAGCTCTGACTGCTGCTCACAATAGGGAACATGCCTCTGCATGCTCTCTTGGCTATGTGCTAATGTCCAAAGGCATCACATGCTCACAAGCTCATGCGCCACAGGTGTAACACTCTGTGGTCCCATTAGTGCTGCCCAAACCCAGAAGGCACAAGCTGGCAGGGTCCACTCACTCCTATGCTCCAGTGCCAGCTCTGTCATGTACCAGAGCTGCTATTTAAACACTCAACCATAGTAAGGACTACTTTATCCCACTGTGCCACCAGAGCAGACCAGTGGCTGTGCTTTTAAAATTATTATGCATGGCTCTCGTTGCATGCTTAAATGAATGCAGCATTCAACCATGCTAAGTAATCCGTGGTGCAACTGCAATATGTAATAAACAACAGGAAAATCTAAATGACAAATGAAAGTGACCTGCCTATAACTCTAGCTTTTGGGAAGAGAGACTGTCCAACAGAAAAGAATAATTTTGTAATCATTATGTATTGCTAGTATTAAGGCATGGAAGGTTAAACAAAGCCACATGTGAAAATAAGCAGAAGCCTTCAATATGTCTTTACTAAAACAGAATAACTCAAGTGGATTATTCAAATGCAGTGCAATAAGGAGCAGGACAGCTTTCATACTACAACTTTAAGGGAAAGCAGCTGTCTAATACAAGTAATGGCTTTACAGCTGCAAATTAAAGTATTTTTCTATCACTTATCAGTGGAGACAAATCATTTGAAAAAATGAAGAACCATAAATAATAATGAACTGTTACTAATAGCCTGAAACAGAGCCAGAGCAAACTGTACTGTAGATTTATTTGTATCTCCTATCAGCAAGCAATTACTGTCTAATGGAAAGCAATGATTATAGCTAGCAGTTGTAAAAGCTATGTGGCTTCAACTTCAAAGATTTTATAAAACAACTATCAGTAACAGAAAATCTCTAAAAACGGTGCCTGATTTGCAGGCTGAAGCAATGTGAACAGCAAAAATGTGTTAATTCAAAATGCTCACCATGAAGTATTCTACTTGGTTAAAATTGTTCAGGTGACTGAGGATAGAATGGAGAAGGGTAGGGCCAGCATAAATTAATATTTTTATTATAGAATCTGAGATACTGTGGATTGTTGCAAAGCTGAATTTTTTGAGAAACAGTGTTGATAAGGGAGTGGTGTACACCACGGTTCGGTCTTGGGGCCTCTGTTATTTGGGATATACTTTTCTGAGGTACAGATCAAAACCAGTGGATTATGGCTGACCAAGTTTTCAGATAACTGCAGGTTTGGAGCTGTCATCAACTCCCCTAGTGATATGGACATCTAACAAGAGGGTCTTGCCCAAACAAATGACTGGTGCCAGAAATATGGCCTCAAGATGAATACAAAAAAAAATGCATCATCATCCCCTTTGGGGAGAGAGATGTCCCCACAAATTATCACATTAATAACGATGTTCTAAGCACGCAGTCAGCCGTAAGGGATTTGGGCACCCAGATTGATAGCAGCCTGACTTTTGACATCCATGTTGCTTCCACTGTACACAAAGCTTTCTACATGGCCCACCTCATAAGTAGGGGTATCTCATCCAGGGACAAGGAGGTCATAACATCCCTGTATTCTTCCCTTATAAGGCCAATTATTGAGTACAATGCCACATTCGGCATGTACCTTGCAAAGCACATGCAGCAGCTGGAGAGACCACAGAGGTTCCTCACAAGGTGAATCCAGGGCCTCAAAAATCTACCATACACAGGCTAAAAGCCCTATGCCTCTACTCTGTTTCATACAGACATCTCAGAGGTGACCTCTGTTTGACATACAAGGCGATCTCGGACCCCGCCTTGATGGGACTGCTGCATATCCGCAAGTCAAGCTCCACTCTTGTAACCCGCACACGCGACCTCAACCTGGTCTGTGACATCAATAGAACTTGCTGGTGGGACAGATTTGTGTCCCAGAGACTCCCCCATCTACGTAATAAACTTCCTCTCCACGTCAAGCAGAGTAACTCTTTACCCCTTTTTAAGCACAATCTAGATAACTGGATGGGAAATAGAAAATACATCCCTGGGATTCCACCCGTGTCCCTGCTGGACAGGGGCACCAGGTGCTGATTTGTCTGTGCATGGGCTAAACTCTTGCCTAGGCTTAAAGGGGCCTCAGGGCCAATAGCCTAGTAACTTCTTATGATCCTATTATTCTATAACTTAGTTGTGTTACTTGCACAACACTGTTGTGTATGGACTTCTTTCATAATGACTCCATATCACCTTATAAAAGTTTATAACAGGATTCTTTCACATTATTTGCCAGAAAATACTTTCCTCCTAATGCATCAGAAAAATACTTTAAAAGAGTAGCATACAAACCTGAGATCTCACTTCGTACCTGCCTCACTAACTTTAATCTTCCCATATAGTCACAACTGTATTCCATTTACCCAAAATAAAAGTTAATGTCAATGCTAACCATTAAAAAATAACAATATATTTTTTGAGCTATGTTACAGAATCGGAAATGCCTAGACATAGTAAAGGCCTTGCTGAGTCTAATTATGGTGGCTGCCAAAAATGCAATTACTAGAAAATGGAAATCAAAGACTAGACCAACTGTACTAGAAGTAGCAAATATGGTAATGAGATAAAACAACTGTAACTGGGATCTTTTTAAAGAGGTAGGAACAAATGACATAGGAAAAAATGGGAATAGTGGGAACAATACATGCAGAGGAGGAACAATATTTAAAAGAAGGCAGGATTTGAATGAGTTATGTAGTGTTTGATTGAAAATGACTGGATAGATTATAAGCGATGTATAATGCTTGCAACTACAAAGATGTCAATATGGTTTGTGATGTATAATGTTTGCAACTAAATTTATGACAATATGGTTTGTTTTCATCTATATAAATGTATGATCCCCTGTGTTATATGTGACAATTTAATACAGATTGTTTTGTTTTAAAAATAATAATGGAATTATTTGAAGAGACAGGTATACAGTCTTTACTCAAAAACAGCTAATATTTACATGCCTAACCAGTAAGGCTTTTAATAAAGAACAGAGAGATTTTATAAAATGCTCAATTCATTTACAGCTCTAAGGACAAGGTACTTATGTCTGAACCTGATGATTCTTAAACATTAGCCTAAACATAAAATCCAAAAAATGAAATGCAGTGGCCAAATGGTTCCAAAATAAATAACAAAGAAAAACAAACAAAAAAAAAACTGCAAGATACAAAGATTTATTGAGCACCTTTTTTTGTTTTGCAAGAACGTCATCAGAATAACTAATCTCTGAAAAACATACATTCAAATAGGATGATGTCAGCGAGTATAATCCAATCACTTCCTCAGTCTATTGGCTTTCCATTTCAAAAAAGACATAACAGGAAAATGCTCAGTTTTATCAGGAAATACTCGCGCACTCAAAATAATTTGTCTGGCATGACAAAATATTTTCCCAATCAACAACCCTATAAGCCACAGAAACTTTTTATAAAACAAAAAGTATACATTTCTTAAAACCATTACAAGTTGTAAAATGTTTTTAAAGAGCATTGCTATCATCAAAAATCATTATGGAATTAAACTGCTATTTATTTTCTTTGTATTTATTTGTCTTTGTTTATTAGGAAATTTCAACTGGGTAATATCCATTTTCAGTGGAGGCCAGCGGAGAAAAGCTTAATTTGCTTACATTGCATTATAATAAATTCCAATTAAACATGGAGTAGTTACATTTCTATTACATTTATACACAAACAGTCATTACATTTAAATATTCTAAGATTTTACAGAGGTGGAAGTTACTAAAGAGAAAGCCACGTGCAACTTAGTGGATTGCACAGGCAGTAGTTATGTATAAAAATTGTTTTGTCATTTCAGTGAGAGGTTGAGTGTATTCTGTTTAAGGAGAGTATTTGGAGTGTATCATATTATAAGGTGAACACAAAGTGTTAACCGTGTGATGAGCATGTGCAGGACCAGAATTGGTTAAGATGTTGTTAAACTAGTGTTTTAAAACTATTGAATTTGTCAGACAGTTTTATTTGCATGGGTAGACTATTCCAGAGTTTAGCAACATACTAGGAGTAAAACAAGTCTCCTGCAACATTAATTGACTTATTTGTAAGTATAACAATTTGTTACTAGACAGTAGGTCCCTTGATGAACAGTAGGTGAGTAATAAGTTATGCAGTCCAGGGCATGTTTCTGGATGATGAATGAGTTTGTGTACTGTAATTAGTTGTGAATATATTAGGTAGTTGTGTCATTCAAGACAGTTTAATTGCTTTAGTATATGACAATGGTTAGTCCTATAAGGGAAATTGGTAGCAAATTTAGCCACTTCATTGTAGCAGGAGGCAAGTTTCTTTCCTTGAGTACTGTTTAAGTTCATTAGGATAGGAGCGTCATATAAGAGAGTCTGCTACAAGAAGGTGATGGCTAGAGTTTTTCTTGCAGTATCTGTAAGGAATACATTTATCCTATAAAGGGAGCCTAATTTCTGGTGTGTAGATTTAATGGTGTGCAGTATATGCTGATCATATTTGAAATTGTCATCTATTATAACACCTAAATGTTTACTGTCAGTTATAGTTTCAATGAAAGTGTAATTTGCTGACTTATGGTAAAACAATTGTTTTTGGTTTTGGCAAATTTTTGAGATAAAAAGCATTAACTTAGTTTTCTTAGATTTGAGTAGAAGTTTGATTCTTTGAGTCAGGTTTCTACACAGGAGAAAGACTTTTGGGTAATATCTTGCAGCTTATTTATTGTTGAGGCCACACATATTAATGTTGAGTCATCTGCATAAACCCGGAGGGATGTTCATAAAATATTCATGAATCCTTCGGCTGATTTTCATTCAGTATTTCCAATATACATAACAGGACATACTAAACTCCTTGGGGGAACTTTTGTGTTCAAAACTACTGGCCACAGCTGCATAAATGCATTCAGCGTACCATTTTTGGTACACTGCCATTCAGTACATGATACATAGACATGAACCTCAGTAATGAAGAGAGGTGTGCATAAGCCTTTTAGCTTCTGCAATATTTTATTTTATTTTATTTATTTACTTACATTTTGTTGACCAGTTAGGTGAGCAGCCTCTTTTTAGGGGAAACGAGAGGGGGTATTCATACTGACTACAGGAAATATGGCCAGCACACCAAGGAAATCCTTCTACTCTTTTTGAGCTACTAGGTGGCTCTGGAGGGTTGGGTCTGGGAGGGGGGTCTATATTATAATCTCAAAGTTATGGAACATCGAAAACAATATGATTGACACCATATTGTCGAAGTTCCGTAACTTCGAAAATAAAAAAAAAATTTTAAACATCAAATACTTACCTTGATGGGTTTAAGCAGGGGGGCAAGCCCCCCCGCACCCCCCATGTGGGGGGCTGTGGACTCCATACCCCCGCTACTTAAATATACCAACTCTGAGATCGCATTTTAACGTAGTAAGGTGCGGAAAGGGAAGATTTCCCTTTCCTACACTGTAGCACAATCTCGGAGTTGGTATATTTAAGTAGCGGGAGGGTGTTGGGGTGCAGGGGGGCTTTTTTTTTTGTTCTACAAATATTTTTATTATGTTTCGATTGTTTAATAGTTCATTGCATAAAGTTCAATGTATATGCATTCGAACTATTAAACATTTGAGATTATAATATAGACCCGGGTCTGGGGTCTAGAGTTTGCCAAAATGGAATGGAGGAAACACTGCAGTGGGGAGTGCAGAAACATTTATATTTAATAGAATCAGTGTGAAATTAAGCTCTAATCATGGATTTGGACAACAGGGACTAGAGAAGGAAGTTCTGATGACGCTGATCACAGAATCATGGGAGGTTACTAGGCAACAGCCCCAGGACCATTATGAGCCTAGCCAAGTTCAATCCGTGTTCCCAAGGGTGTCTGGTTCAAGCAGACACTAAAATCAACACCTATTGCCCCTGTCCAAGAGGGATATAAGTGGAACCCCCCAGGGAGAATTTCCAGTTATCCATCCAATTGTCCAAATTACACTTAAATAGGGCAGATGAGAGGCTATGTTTAACATGAATAGGAAGCTTGTTCCAAAAGTGGGGCAACTTCTATGAGACAAATCTGCCTGTAATGTAAATTCTCTTGTATCACATACCACGTTAAGACTCTTTGAGCGAGTGACCCATGTGCCACTTGATTTGAGAATGTATAGCATTTCCATTAAAGCTGGGTCAGAGACTACTCTGTATTCAAGTCACAGGTCACTTTCGAACAGTCTGTATGACAGAAAGTAAACTGACGTTGATTTCAATCTGTCCCCATAAGACAGATCTTGAAGACTCTGAATTTTCTTTGTAAGGAGCCTTTGTGGTCTCCAGTTGCTGCAGGTGTGTGGAATAGAACATACCAAAGACAGCAATGTACTCTATTATTGGCCTGATGAGGGAAGAGTACAGGGGAGTTATAACCTCTTTTTTTTTTCTAGAGGCAATGCCCATACTTATGAGATGAGCAATATAAAATGCCCATCTTACCACTGTGGAGACATGGTGTTCAAAGTTAAGGTTCCTATCAACCTATGTACCCAGATCTCTCACCACTGACTGTGTGCTTAGGGTATTGCTATTGATGTGGTAGGTTGCAGGAATATCACCCTTGCCAAAGGGGATGATAATGCATTTTTTTTTGCATTAAGTTTAAGACCATGACTTTGGTACCAGTCATTAATCTGTGTGCAGGATGCTGATATGGCTAGGGATTTCAATGATCACACCCAATTTGCAGTCATCAGCAAACTCTGCAGGACTGTGAACAGAAAGACAGAACAAGGAGAATTGGAGTGCAGTGACTGATAGGAAAAATATTGGATGTGAAATATGGAGAGGTGATGTAAAATGAAGATGAAGAGAAAAGTAGAAGGGGGGGAATAATATGAAGACAAGATTAAATCATGGAAGGTACAAACTGACAAAACTAATAACACAAAGGAATGGTATAATATGATAACGGAAAAATATTATTTGATGTACCCATCCATGGAAATAATTTAAAGAGGAGATTAAAATGCAGTAAAAAGAGAAGGAAAGAGTTTGGAGGATTTTATGAATCTGGAGATTTTTTTAGGTTACTTTTGGATAAACTACTAGTGAAAGGTAAAACAAAACAGAAAGCAGCAATAGAGAAAATGTATAATAAATGTAGTGAGGAAGAGATGGCAAGAAACTACTTCCTAAACACTTTTAGAAAAAAAACTCAAAATGAGTATAATTGGAGAGGTTTTGAAAATATAAATATGGATGTAATACCATATGGAAGTATGAAAAAAGGAGAAAATGATAACATGATAAATGGTTTGTTACAATATGGATTTTGTTGGAAAAGAGATGTGAAGGGTTATCGTATAAAAATAGAAATGATGATGTGTTGGCTCAAATAAAAAGATTGCTATGGAAGAAGTGAAAGGAGACAGAATATGAAATTAAAGAGAGAATGTAAATGAAAAAAAGGAATTTGTTAATGTAGAATAAATGTAATTATGTTAGTATAAAAAGTATAAATACTGTGATTATGAAACTGACTATATAATTATTGTAAATTTGAAAGTGTAAATAATAAAGGGTTTAGCAGGTCAAGATATAAGTAAATAAAGCAACTGAGTACTCTTTTTGATAAGTTCCATGGGATCTTTTACATTCACTAGACTTAGCACCAGCTCAGGATGGAGCACTCAAAAATAAAGGACCCTGTTATGCTGCATCGCAGCGTCAACATTTGAAAATTAATTCAAGCCCCTGGAGTGGGCATAGAACCTACAGCCTTCTGATCTTCTAGCACCAAAGGCAAGCATGCTTAGGAGACAGTACAGAAACCAGTAATTCCTTGACCAAACTCCTCTAGTTCCTTTGGAATTAACTCCAGCATTTCAACATATTTTCCACCGGTTCTCTTTTCTAGAAGTTCTCTGATTATCTTTCCCATATTATCTTGAATGTTTTCTTCAGCCATTATTTAAGCCAACATCACCTTCTATGCTTGTAGTAAGCACTGACTGTGGGAGTACTGAAGGAGAGGCTGGAAGTCAGGAAACCTTTATCTTGCCATGTTGGGCACCCCACCATAGAACTCTTCTATTTTTTTCTAAAATTTTTGCAATTGGGCATATGTTATCTATCAGGCAGTAATAATGTTCTTAAGATTGAGAAGGCACTTAGGGTTTGATTTGATAAAAAGGTGCTTAAAATGGTAGGGTATGCAATTGTAAATACATGTTCATGTTCATGTGTTCATGTGTGGTTACTAGGCTAACTACCTCAAGGGCCTTTTTAAGCCTAGCCATGCATCCCAAATCTCTGACAAGTTCTGATACCCTTGATAAGTGTCAGCATGGGCCTGAGAGATGAACCATTTACAGCATATTCATGTGTCCATTAGAAACACAGGTGGCAAACCAGGGATGATTTTCCGGTTTCCCATCCAATTGTCCAAGTTGCACTTGAACTGGGTTAGGGAGGAACTCTGCTTCACATGGATGAGGAGCCTGTTCCATAGACGAGGTAGTCTCCGAGATACATACCAATCTTTCCAGCAGGTCCTATTTATATCACAGGCAAGATCTAAGTCTTTATAACAGGTAATTCTGGTACTGTTTGTTTTGTGGATATGCAGGAAGTCCATCAGAGTCAGGTCTGACAATTCCCTGCATGCCAGGCATAGATCTCCCCTCAAAAGCCTGTAGGAGACAGAATACATGCATAGAGCCTTGACGAAGTCTACATAGGACATATTACTTATGCCCTGTATTCTTTTAGTGAGGAACCCCTACAGACATTCCAGTTGTTGGATATGCCTGCTTAGGTACATACCAAAGGAGGCATTGTACTCAATGATTGGTCTGATGAATGCCAAATACATTAGAACAATGACTTCCTTGGACTTGGATGTCATAACTTTTGTTTATAAGATGCGCAACATAGATTGATTTCCTCACCACTGTAGACACATGATGATCAAAAGCTAGATTACTGTGTGTCCCCAAGTCCCTGACTATTGGGTCAACCCTAAGGGGTGTGATCTCAATATGATAGTTACCAGGGATAGATGACTTCCCAATGAATACTAATTATGCATTTCTTGGCATTTAGTTCTACTCCATGACTCTGACACGAGTTGTGTCAGCCCTTCCTGGAGAACATTTGTGTCAGTGTGAGATTCATTGACCGCTCCTAATTTGCAATCATCTGCAATTTTAGTTAGCCAGAGACTACTGACATAGGCCTTAACTTCAGAGAAGTAAATGCCAAATAGGAGAGGTCCAAGGACTCATCCCTGAGGGACACCACTTGTAACTGACCTCTTTGTAGAGGTGGACTCCCTAATCCTAACCTCCTGGGTCCTGTCTGTAAGCCAGTTGGCTATCCACCGGGTGACATATGGGTTTGTACCTAACCTTTTGAGGTTATCAACAATGCCCGAGTGGGGTACTGTGTCAAATGCTTTGGCCAGGTCAAGGTAGGCAGTGTGAACAATTTTGCCCTCATCCATTGCTTTGGTGACCTTCTTGAATCCACCAAGTTGGTGGAGTATGTATGACCTGCCATTGAAACCAAACTGGGTTGGGTCCAGTGTCTGGAGATTTACTATATCTGTATTGATCATCTCCTAGATAATTCTTTTCATGGCTTTACATATAAGACTAGTGAGACTTATGGGTCTGTGGCTTCCAGGGTCTGCAGATGGCCCAACTTAGTGGAGATGGATGACTGTTGCCTTTCTCCATTCATGAGGCGCAAAGCCTCTTTAGAGGCTACAGTTAAATAGTAATTCCAGAGTCCCTGATAGGTCATGTTTCATGCTATTCAGAAGGCATACTGGGATATTGTCTGGGCCAACTGATGCAGTGTTTTTGGTCTTAGAGCATTAAGGACCTGTCACAGAGACAGAGTGGAGAATAATGGACCGCCGAACATCTAAAATCCGCTGGAATACATGTATGTAAAAATGGGCTAATGGAAGAAGTGGTATTGCAGCTGCCATGAAAAGTACAGTTGTGTACACTTACCATAAATGTAGTTGTTCGAGTGTATTCACTGCTGCAGTCATTCCATTTGGGCAATCTGCTGGCAGATTGTCCTCAGTCGGCCTGAATTCCAAAGTCTTAGGTCCTGCATCGGTTGCTGTCTTCTCTTCCATGACGTCAGGTCAGGGGTATTATACATGCAGCCGCCATTTTATTTAGTTTTTCTTGGCCCCGATGTCAGGTGCCCCCAAAAAGGTAGCAATATTATATACATATATATATATATATATATATATATATATATATATATATATATATATATACATGCATCAATATAAACTTTTAACTTCGTCTACAAGCAAATACACCACATAGGTTGTAGAAGATAGAGAAGGAAAAATAAACTGTAGAATGACAGGGGGTTGGCGGTAGGGTAACCTGGACTGCAACAGTGAATACACTCGAACATCTACATTTATGGTAAGTGTACACAACTGTACTATGTTCTTCATATGTTATGTATTTCCCACAAAACAGAACTGCTTGCTTGTAGGAACTTTTGATGCAGTATATGAAAGTGGGATCATAGTTCATAACTGTCTTTTGTTTTTTTTTCAAAGTAAGGCTGAATAACCTTTTAATTGATGGTTATAAACTAAAAGAGAATACATCATACCAATTTATATAAATGAATATTTTGGCAAGGTGAAGGACTGTTGTTATAAAAGAAGTAACAGAGGGTGGAGGCCATAAAATTCAACCATTTATTGTTTTTAAAGCATTTTTGTCACACATAGTATCTGGGGATGATTTCAGGAAGATTTGATAGCAATGAATGTATTACCATCAAGAATATTTGTGCTGTCCTAAATGAAGTGTTTGTATTTTAACTGGATAAAAGGAATTGCAGATATTTGTTCTTATTCTGCTTAATGTTTTGGTTGGTGACAAATATTAATTTGGTAAATATAGATGAATTAAGAGAGTCTTGTATATAGTTTTTTCACTTTTGTTCTTATTTATTTTTTTTGTTCATTAATTGTTCTACAGAGAAAAGACTGCTTTCAAAAGGGAGACATAATTTTACAGTAGACTGTCAATAGTGGAAATGGGTGAGTTATTTTGTACACATTATTCAAGTCTGTGTGTTACAGCTCTGTTAATAGGATAGATTCCAGTGGTTGTGGAACAGACCTTGAAGAAATGAGTAGGTCAGGAATTAAGTTAGTTCTTAACGATGATATGGACAGGATGTGACAGTAGTTGTTCAAAACAATGGGCAGAATTTGCACTGGAGTTTCAAAACAGTGGGTAAGTCCAGGGTTTGATGCCCTCAGGTTCCATTTGAAAGCAAATCATTCAACCACATAGTTCTGAAGGGCTGAGCCTGAAAAAGCTCAGTGTGAAAAAAAAGAACACTCCCCAGTCCTCCCAACTCAGACGGCTGTCCTGCTGTAAACTTATTATCTCTTCTCAGGGCTCCCACCCTGAAAGGCTCGCAGAGTTAGAAGGTCTGCATCCAATTGGGAATTATTTTAAAAATAAAAATAAAATGGGACAGACACACTGGTCTATGTTTAATAACAAACTTAACTAAGGTATTATCTCTTCTCATGGCTCGCACCCTGAAAGGCTCGCACAGTTAGAAAGTCTGCATCCAGTTGGGAATTTTTTTAAAAATAAAAATAAAATGGACAGCCACACTGGTCTACCCTCAATAACAAACTTAAGTAAGGTATTATCTCTTCTCACGGCTCCCACCCTGAAAGGCTCGCACAGTGAGAAGGTCTGCATCCAGTTGGGAATTTTTTTAAAAAGAAAAATGAAACGGACAGCCACACTGGTCTACCCTCAATAACAAACTTAACTAAGATTACTACCTTTTCTAAAGTCTTTCTGCTTATACTGTTTAATTCAGCCATACTGGGTCAACAGTACCAAACTTCCAACCCCTTAAATAAGGCTCCTAATGCTAAAACGTTCAACCAAATTGTATCGTTAAAGTTTCTGTCTGTGTTTAAAAACAGAACATTGATTAGGATTTAAAGCAAGTACTGTATACTGCTGACCTGGGTCTAAAGGCACCTTTTAGACTTTCCCCACAGTAATTTGGCTCCCTTCATATTGCTAAAATTAGCTAGTTTGTCCCCAGTATATGCTTCCTTACACCTAAAATAATACCCTAACTCAGCAATTTCCCTCTGTTCTCCCTCACATAGCCCTGAAAATTGTACCCTGCATCTATAACATTAACCTGCAAGTGTACAAAATACAACTTAAACATAGTCTATAAATTTGGTGCAAAAAAAAACAAATTAAAAGTACAGCCAAACATACAACCATACATACCAAAAGCCTAAGGAAATACTTGGAGTCAGTGTTAGCCCCACTCCATTCCTCTCTCTGCCCCCAATTCCCACCCACCCCACTACGGCTACATTTAAACTAAATTTAGCCACTCCTCTCATGGTAAGTACCAATCAGCATATCATACATCACTGAACAGCCTTCCCCCCTTAACCCATTTCCTTCTCTTTCATTCTTCCAAACTCTGTTAGCACACTCAGTCATCAAAATTGGCCCACCCCCTAACAAAATGCAAGCAAGTAAAAAAATACTAATTACCCTACTGCCTATACTATTTCTATTTTGCCATCTTACTGCCTACGAACAAAAACTTGACCATGGTATTCACTACCCAAATGGTCAAACAGCCACCGACGACTTTACACATAACACCAAACACTTTACCATCCCAGGCACACCGAATCTACCACCCTCAACAAAATATCACCCCTGTAAAGCTACAAAACATAATCCTAAAGACAAAGACTATATAAAACTTATAAACAAACTCCTAAAGCTTAGAGTATCCTGTCACTATAACCTTTTAACACCTGGGGACATCCATCCCAACCCTGGCCCACCCACACCCAATAACCTTCACTCCCCTACCACAACCCCCACAGTCAAGCTACCCCTTTCTACTCCCACTAGTTCCCTCCTACCATTTCACCTAAATATTAGAAGCATTAACAATAAGATTCCCAACTTACACGCCCTCCTATCAACCCACTTTCCAGCCATTATGTATCTTATGGAAACCTGGCTAAAAACCTAGTACCACTGATAATGAGATACTACCTCCAGGATATAATATTCACTGGTTAGACCATACTACAAGGAAAGGAGGTGGGATAGCAGTCTTTTACAAAAATACTCTGTTAATAGAGACCCCATTCAACCACCCCAATTCAATAATGCAGAACTCCTCATAACCAAACTACAGATTAACCAGAACAAATGCTTGAACATCGTCTGTGCTTACATTCCACCAGGCAACAACTTAAATACCCTAGAGGATATCCTATACTGGTTATCCACTACCTAACCCATGAAACCATAGTTCTTGGTGACTTCAACACCAACTGGCACCCCTGCTACTCCGAACCCCCTCCTCACCTCTATAAACTTATCTGGGATTAAACAGACCATAACCTCTCCCACTAGGATAAACAAACCAACCAACAGGGAAAGTATCCTAGACTGGATCCTAGTTAATAACCAACCCCAACTGTACACAGCTGCCGCTCTCCCTGATGATCTTAGTGACCATTTATTAACCTATATCATAACATAAGGCAGGAAACCTTCTCCAGACCACATATAAAACACTTAGAAATAGGAATAACTTTGACACTGCTATATTCCTAAATGAACTAAAAGCAATTGACTGGTCAAAACTAAAAAAAACATCTACCATTAGAACAGACTATAGCTCACTTTAACCCTAAATTCCTAAGTATCCTTGATTCCCATGCTCCAGCATGTACAATAAAATCTAGATCAAACACAGCACCATGGCTAACAAAAGATACCAAATCTAAAATCAAAACTAGAAACAGAGCCTGGGCCAGCTGTAGAACAACTAAAACTCCACTTGACTATCTAAAATATCGTCAACTCAGGAATGATACAAAAAAAATCTATTTTACTAGATAAAAAAAGCTTCTACCAAAATCTCCTACAAAAACACCAAAACAACCGTCAAAAGTTCTGGGCAGGATTAAATCACCTACTTCATCCAGGTCATTCTACCACCCCAACCCCGCCAAACACACCCATAGTTCCCCAGAGACCATAGCTGGCATTTATAATAGCTTTCTCTGAAACAATCCAATCCCTAGCAAATCAGCTAACCCACACAAACTTAAACCACACCCCTATTCTACCCACTAATCACCCCAATTTAGCTTCCAACTGATATACACTAGTTTTATCAAAACACTTAGAAAAAAAACTAAAACCTACCACCCTCACTGCTGACCTCCTCCCTGCAGAGTACCTACAAATAGCTGCAGATGCCATTGCATATCCCATATTTATCCTTATCAACAGAACCTTATCTGAAAGCG
Source organism: Protopterus annectens (assembly GCF_019279795.1). NCBI lineage: Eukaryota > Metazoa > Chordata > Ceratodontiformes > Protopteridae > Protopterus > Protopterus annectens. Next base: position 1,350,742,515 of record NC_056729.1, on the reverse strand, counting down.
CTATCCCCTCCCTCTGGAAAATATCCCATATCATCCCACTCCATTAAGGTGGTAATTCTACAGACATATCCAACTATAGACTCATTGCCATTCTTTCCCCCCACTAGCCAAAATAATGGAGAAATGTGTACACAAGCAACTAATGCAGTACCTTACACAGAATAACTTACTATCCAACTCCCAGCATGGTTTCAGACTATACCACAGCACCACATCAGCCCTCCTGTCCTTTACTAATGCCATAAACCATAACAGGAATGACAATAGGCTATTCTCCACCCTTTTTTTTGAACTATCAAAAGCCTTTGACGTGGTCAACCATGAACATCTCATTCTTTCTCAGAAATCTATTTCCCTCAATAAGCATGCAATCCAGTGGTTCCAGTCCTACCTCACTGGTAGACAACAGTTGGTACTATGGCAGGGCAAACTCTCCAGCCAGCTACCTGTCACACTTGGTGTCCCTCAAGGCTCCATACTAGGTCCACTACTATTCTCTACTTTTATCAACAACCTTCACACTGCTATCCCTAAAGCTACCTGTATTCAATATGCAGATTATTCCACTCTGATCTGCTGAGCCACCTCCCCATCCGAACTGCAAATCCTAACCCAAAATACATTTAACAATTTTGAGAACTGGCTCACCAACCAACGCCTACTGCTGAACCCCAATAAAACTAAACTTCTACTCTTCACCCCCACTAGTAGATCTGCCACACTTTCATTCTCTGTCACGTTTAACAATAGTACCACTATCTCCCCAGACCAACACACCAAACTTCTAGGGGTTATCATAGACAATAATCTCAAATTTGACTTACAGGTCAACAAAACCATACAGACCATCAATAAGAAGCTTGGATCAGTGTAGAGAAACAAGACATTTTTAACCCCACTGGCTAGGACTGCAATCTCCGGGTCACACCTACTCTCTACTCTTTTATATGCCTTGCCTGTACTCTCAAACCTCAACAAATGTGAACTAGGTAAGCTGTCCCATAGGTTCATAGGTAGGTACTAGGCCTTCGGCCCTAGGGCCTATACAATCCTAGCCATAACAATTCCCTGGATATTTCTTCCCACAATATTTACTTTTCTGGACCTCTGTCTAGCAGGGTGACTGACGTGATCCCCAAGGTGACTTTCCTATCTCCCATCCAGTCGTCAAGGTTCCTTTTGAAGAGGGCCAAGGAGGTGCTCTGCTTGACATGTATGGGCAGTCTATTCCAGAGTATGGGGAGTCTCTAGGTCAGGAACCTATCCATCCAGCATGTTTTGTTCATTGTGATGACAAGGTTTAGATCCCTGGAGCATGTGGCTCTGAGGGATTGGGATTTCTTTAAGTGTAGCATGTCCAGCAGCTCAGGGTTTGACATGGCCTTATATGTTAAGCAGAGATCACCTCTGAATAGATGATATGCCACAGAGTATAGCTGGAGTTTTTTTAGATGGTCAGCATGGGGCATCTGCTTTAGGCCTGTGATTCTTTTAGTGAGGTATTTCTGCCGCTGTTGCAGATGTCTTGTGAGGTACACACATATTGCCAGATTTGCCACTGGCTCCACCTATAGAACCCACCACTGCCAGAACCTGAAACAACTAGAGTAGCTAGAACTGCCCAGGTTAATTCAATTCAATCAGCTCTTAATAGCGCACAAAATTCTGTACCACCCTGTGGATACCCCTCACTTATAAATATTATGAAGCCATATAGCAACCTGAGATCCCTACAGTCAGCCAACAAACTACTGGTCCAAACCCACAAAGCTAATAACTCTGCTGGTGAATCCCTGTTTGCTAACTTTGCTGGCAAAACCTGGAATTTGTTGCCAAACTATATAACCCTGCAATCCTCCATAGGTCTCTTCAAAAAAAGCCTCAAACGGTATCTCAAAGTGAACTGGCTTTGCCCATGTACCAACCCAGATTAAGTTATAAGCTGAAAGCATAATCTGTAAATATCATAACATTCAACTACGTCACCAAGCTCTATAACCAATCTAACATCTCTTGCTTTTAATTGTGTCTGTCCATGAGAACTGTGAGTCCCTACTAGGGAACACTACTAAGCCATTGTACATAATCACTTTTTTTATATTTTACATTTTCTGATGTTATCCAACTTCTTGTATAATCTATGCAAGTTTGTCTACTTGGAGCTTTTCTCCCAGGGCCGCCACTGAAAATGGACATGTATCCAGTCGGACTATCCTGGTAAACAAATGTAAAATAAATAAAAAGTGTATAGTCATCCCCTTTGGCAAAAACAAAGTGCCCACAAATTACCACATAGGTGGTAATCCATTAAGTACAGAAGTAGTAATTAGGGACCTGGGGACCCAAGTTGATAGCAATCTCTCATTTGACAACCACGTGGCCAAAGTGGTTAGAAAAACATTTTATATAGCCCACCTAATCATGAAGGGATTCACATCTAGATTAGGGGAGGTCATCGTGCCTCTTTACTCATCCCTCATCAGGCCCATAATTGAGTACAATGCCCCTTTTGGGATGTACCTTACTAAACACCTGCAGCAACTGGAAAGACCCCAAAAGTACCTCACCAAGAGGATCAAAGGGCTCAAACAGATGCCATATGCTGCCCGGTTAAAGAAACTCCAGCTCTACTCAGGCATACCGCCTGCTCAGAGGTGACCTGTGCCTGACGTATAAAGCCATGTCCAACCCGGAATTAAGGGACATGCTGCACCTCAGAAAATCCAAATCCCATCGAGCTACACGGTCGAGAGACTTGAACCTCAGCACTGAAATAAATAGGACATGCTGGAGGGACAGATTCATAACCCAGAGGCTCCCTTCACTCTGGAATAAAATCCCAGTCCAGGTTAGGCAGAGTCCCTCACTGACTCTCTTCAAGAGGAATCTTGATGAGTGGATGGGAGATCGTAGGTTTACCCCGGGTATCACTTCTGTGTCACTGTTAGATAGAGACATAGTATACTAACCTTGAAAAAGGGCATAGCAAAATTAATTTAAAATGGGTGGCGAAAGCCAAACACACTCTGGCTAGGCTTATAAATGCCCTAGGGCAGATAGCCTAGTATGAACCTATGAACCTATGAACTACAAGGCATTTTATACAATTCCCATACTAGGCTCACACCTATTCCATTAAACCATTTTTGACAAAATTGTTATGCATGAATTACTGCTCCATTATATTTCAACGCTCACAGAAATTGTGTAATTTATATAGTGAATAGAGGTTTAGTTAGCTTCTTCTTAGGTTTTTATGAATAGAGTATAATGTGTGTGGTTTTCATCCCTAGCTAAGGTGTACTTTTAAGTATTTTTAACTTGTGTCAGTTTTTATACATTTTAGTAATGTGGTGTGGGTTATACTAGAATTTTTAACTTTTATAGTTTAGTTGCAGTTTTAAATTAATTCAGTCTTAGTTTAGCTAGCTTTAATTGCGTCTTTTCCGTATGTTTAATAAACATACTCATAACCTTTTGTAGCTAACTGAGCAGTTAATTAGCAGCCAACCTGATGGTGCTATGAGGGAACTCATGAATGTGTTTCCATTTCACTTAGTTTCATACAGCAGCCCATATGATGAAGGATCAAATGAGGGCATTCTGACAAGGAGAAAAAGGCAGGAAAATTATACTGTACATTTACTCTTTGGTGAAGGCCCATGACTGGTGGGTGATAGACCAGCATAACTTCACCACATACATGTCCTAGCAGAGAATCAAGAACATAAGGAAAAAAGCTCCTTTATGTAGAGTATAATAGCCTCTAAACTGTGCCATTTATTTGGCACTCATTCATAAGAAGGGTATACAAAGGCTAAAGGCAGTCTGTATGATGGTCATGTGATCAACAGACAGCAGAAAATGAGGTCATCAGTGAAGTAGGAATCTAAAATCAATATAACAGCAAATAACCACATATATAATTTAAATATGGACCACCACCCCCCAGTAAGTAAACCTCCATAAAAAACTTCTCCAAAGCCAACTTCATGCTACTTAAGTCAGAAGTTACAAACTTCATGACACCCATGCAGACGGGAACTGAAAGTTCAACTGCTGAGTCCTACACGAAGGCACTGCACGAGCACATCCACTCATGCCTGAATCGTGCCATCCCAAATAGAACCAAGATGCTCCCATCCAAAAAAAGGAAGCCAATCTGGTGGTCCCCTGCCATAAACAAAGTTTACAACAAAAGGAAGAAACTATTGCAGAAAAGAGGAAAATCCCAGGATGCAAAAAACTCCCTTACCAGCCTCAGTAAGAAGCTGAGATCCCTCATAAAATCCGCCAAAGCTAGTTATGAAAATAAAATTGCCAAAGATTCCAAAGACAGCCACAAGGCATTCTATAACTATGTCAAGAATCTAAATGGCAATGCTCAGATCTGCTCTGAGCTACAACAGAATGGCATTAAATATACTGATCCCAAGGATATTGACAATATCCTGGTAGATCGATTCAGTGCCAACTTCACCCCCTCTCACCCCCTAAATGGCCCATCTCAATACCGGAAGATTGTCAAATTCCGGTAATAATGGCCACACAGGTAAAAAACGCACTCTCCAAAGCTAAGAATACAGCATCCATGGGACCAGATGACATCCCGGGCTGTGTACTACATGAACTACAAAATTAACTGGCACCTCACCTAAGTGTCATGTTTAATCGTACCCTCACCTCAGGCTTCATGCCCACTGAGTGGCGCACAGCTACAGTTATCCCACTCCACAAGGGGGGATCCACCTTGGATCCTGGAAACTACCACCCCATCAGTCTGACGAGCCTGATCTGCAAGGCCATGGAACGTATTATCATGGAACTTATAAACAAAGACATTGGCAACCTTAAAACACTGGACCCCACCCAGTTTGGGTTTGTAAAGGGCTGATCTTGTCTCCTGAACCTGATTGACTTGTTCTAATCAGTCTCCAGAGCCATGGACAAGGGTAAGGTAGTCCACACAGCCTATCTGGACCTCGCCAAGGCCTTTGACACCATGCCCCACTCTGGAATCATAGATAAACTTACTAAGCTGGGCATTAATCCCTACATCACTCGATGGGTTGCCAACTGGCTTACTGACAGAACCCACACTGTAAAAGTAGCTGACTCCAAATCCAGCTCCATACAAGTGACAAATGGGTACATCAGGGTTCAGTCCTGGGACCTCTCCAGTTTGGCATCTACATCTCTGAAGTACAGGTCAACTCTAAGGGACTCTGGCTAACAAAGTTCGCAGATGACTGCAAACTAGGAGCCATTATTGAATCAGCAAATGTCGATACTCTACAAAAGGGCCTTATAGAAACAGATGCTTGGTGCCAGAGCCATGGACTCAAGCTCAATGCCAAGAAATGTATAGTTATCCCCTTTGGGAAAAAACATGTACCCGTGAATTACTACATAGGTGGCAGTACATTAAACACCTAAAGTGTGATAAGAGACTTAGGGACACAGGTGGACAGTGGTCTCACCTTCAATAACCACATCACCACAACAGTCAGGAAATCCTTCTATGTGGCACACCTCATCACTAAGGGCTTTTCATCCAGA